>NW_027187372.1:20473715-20591435 GCF_028583685.1 Petaurus breviceps papuanus
ATATATATATATATATATATATATATATATATATATATATATATACATAAAATGATATATATGCATACATACACACAATATATAGATATATCTATGACTATATCTATAATTATATATGTTACTTAAGATTTGCAAAAACACTTTACAAGTATTATTTTTTCTTCACAACAATCCTAGCAGTTAGGAACTCATTCTCATTTTATAGAGTAGAAAACTAAAATATAAAAATTACATGACTTGTCCAGGGTCATACAACTAGTAAGTGTCTGAGACTGGACTTGAACTTAGATCTACCTATCTTTCAGTGCTCAAAGCCCTAGAAATAGCTAAGAGTGACTTCCCCCAATGAGGTTATTCTTCCCTTGGTTCTGCTGAAGTGTTTGTATCTTGCTCCCAAATAGATTACATTTACACTAGTATATTAATAATACAGATCTAGGACATAATAATTGTTAATTAAAGAGGTTAACTAGATACTCTTGATGGCTATTTCTATAATCAGCCAGCAATTGGTGGGAAGGAGTTAAGTTTGTAATAATAAGCTAAATATTACATCACCCTTGAGAATAATCAGAGAAAATGACATTATCTCATAGCCCAAAGTATTGTACCCCTGTGCTACCAATATCTGAGGCGTAGCAGAAATAATTCTAGTTCAATATCCTTCTTGGAGATTGTTGAGAGAAATAATAGCCCACTTTCTGCTCCTAAGGTCAACATTTCAGTGTCATCTTTGAGAAAGAACCCAGATCTTAATTCAGATATCCATTTATCCCATACGTGGGCCATGATGTGTTTATAATACTTCCCAAACAGAACTATTTTATATTGCCATTTTTGAGAGGGAATGTATTAGCAATTGAGGAAATAAAGACAGTTCTTATGTAGAAGGTAGCACTTGAGTTGAAGCCTTAAGGAAACTAGGAGTTATAATAGGTGAAGGTGAGGCAAAAGTGCTTTTAAGACATGATGGATAATCAGCATAAAGGTAGAGAGAAGGACAGAGAGTGTTATATGAAAACTAGTATGGTGAGATTATGTAGTGGTGAAAGAGAAGTACTATGTAATCCACTTGAAAAGGTAAGTTGAAGTCAGGTTATGAAGAGTTTTGAATGACAAGGGAGTTTATATTAGGTCTTAGAACCTGAAAATTCTAGGGAGTAGGGGGAGGAGGAAGGACGACATAATCAGAACTGCATTTTAGGGAAAATAACTTTAGTAACAATGTGGAGGATGGAATGAAATGGGAAGATACCTGGGGTCAGGTCAAATCAGGGAGCCATCACAAAAGTACAAGTGATGGGTGATGAGGCCCTGGAAGCAATATAATAAGTGTATAAATGAAGAGATATGTGCAAGATATATTGAGGTAGAAACTACAAAATTTTGCAACTGAATATACACATGGTACAAGAAAGAATGAGAAGTTGAGAATGAAATTAATGTTGATAACTAGGTGGCTAGAAAGATGATGCTATGCTCATTAGGAAGAGGGAAGTTCAGATGATAGGCACGTTGAGTGGTTGGGGGGGGTGGTTAAAGAAAATTATTTCAGTTTTAGTCATGTTGAGATTGAGATATCTTTTGATAGCCAGTTCAAAATATATGAGGGATGATGTGGGAAAGGAATTAAGGAGAGATGCAAGGGCAGGAAGAGAAGATAATTGAAACCATAGGTGCCGATTTGGTCACCAAATGAAAGATTATCAAGAGGAAAAGAGAACAGAGGGCTTAGAACATAGCCTTGAGGTACACACCCAGGTAAATGGCAGCACACACATGAGATCCAGAAAAGGAAAGCAGATAAAACCAAGAAAAAGCAGTATGATAAAAAGTCAAGAGGTGAAAGTATTTAAGAAGACAGGCTGCCAAAAGCATCAACTACAAAGACATCTAGAAAGATGAGGACTGAGGAACTGTCTTCAGATTTGGAAACTGAGATCTCTGGTGACTTTGGACTGAATAGTTTCATTTGAATGAGGACAGAGAAAAGATAGCAAAAGTTTGAGAAGTGAGTGTGAGGAGAAAGGAAGTGGAAGTAAAAGATGCCTTCTAAGAATTTGTCTGAGAAAGGGAGGAGAAAAGGGAGGGCTATAGCTTGAAGAGATTGGATGATCTAATGAGCATTTTTTTTAAGGATGAGGGAGACAGTTGATTATAGGAAGTATGGAAGGAATCAGTAGAGAAGGAGAATCTATAGACTACAGAGTGAGGATGATAGCTGAGTCAATTTGCTCAACAACATGAGAGGCAAGGGGAACAGGGCTCATGTAGGAGGGTTGACCTTGGCAAGAAGGGCTACTTCTTCATTTAAAACTAGAATAAATAACTCAAAAATGTGGGATGCTGTCAAAAAGTTGTCAAGGGGAGATGAAAAAGCTCAAGGGGAAATGGATTTGATGTTCTAGGAAATATGAGGTAAAGCCTGTAAGAGGGCTACTGCTTAGTGTAGCATCTGGCACGTAATTGTTTATTGACTATTTATTGACTGAAAGGGTAGGAGTGGTAGTTTGCTTAAGAGGATAAGTAAAAAGTTTTGGAATAGCTGTTGTAAGAAAAGAGAAACTAAATTATGGAAGACTAAAAGGGTTACCTTGTTGCAGTGAAGGCACAGTTGATATTACACAGCATGGATTTATAGTAAATCCAGTTAGCATGGTTTCATGAATCCTCCATACAGCTCTGTTCAGGTACATCTGAGCAGGATTTAAGGAGGCAGATGGAAGGAGAAATCCAGGGTTAGGAGATGAACTATTGTAAGACAAAGAAAGCAAGAGATTTGAGAGATGACAGTGCAGAACTTAACTGAACTAAAGGACTGAGACTTGGAAGGAAGGAAAGTACTGCCAAAGCAGCAAGGATGACCTCAAAAAATACTTAGGGATAGAGAGACTGGAGATAGCTGTGAAGATGACATATAAGTTTAGGAGCAGTAAAGAACAGACAGAGAAGAAGAATGAGCAAGCTATTATCAGAGAGCCAAAGAAATTTCCGGTATGCTTTGCTCCCAAATACAGGGATCTTTCCACTTTACTGTGTTTTCTATTTTGATAGTATTTGAAGTCAAAGCACATTGTCACATTTGAGTCTCATAACAATCCTATAAAGTAAACATTGCAATCATTTTTCAGTTATGTCTGACTCTACATAATATAAATTGGATCTTTCCTGGCAAACATACTGGAGTGGTTTGCTATTTTCTTCTCCTGCTCATTTTACAAATGAGGAAACTGAGGCAAAAATGATTGATTTGCCTAGGGTCACATAGCTATTAAGTATGTGAGACCGTGAGACCACATTTGAACTCAGGAAGATGAGTCTTCTTGACTCCAGGACTGGAATTCTATACACTGCACCACCTAACTGCTCAAAGGTACAAAAGATTACAAAATAAAGAGTTCTATAGGGGGGTGGCAATGACTGGAAAGAAGGGAGCATGATCAGACATCCAAAATGGATGAACATGAATATACTGACAAGTATAGTGAAGACATAATAAGCCTAACTAGAAGAAGAGGATGCATATCAAGGAGTAATAGTTTACAGTTAGAAAGGAGGGACTTCGATTATAACACCAACCATGTGTTGTTTCTATGTTACTTTAAATTTTCCACATTACTTTACCTATCGCATTTGAACCTTAAAATTACCTTGAGACTTAGGTACTAATGGTATAATTTTCTTGATTTTACACATGAGGAAACTGAGGCTCAAAAATTAAATTATTTGTCCATGATTACATAGCTTTTAAGTATCAAGTTTATGATTTTAACCCCGTGTTCCTAAATCTAGGTACAGCATTCTATACACAATGCCAAACTGCCTCTAAATGGAGTACATCAAAATCATCCTGAAGTGTTAGAATTTGAAATGATAGACAATGGAATTCAAGTATCTTTTTGGAGAGATGTTTCATAATAAAAATGACATTTTAGTAAGATTATTCTGACAGTATAGGAAGGAAATATAAATGTGGAAGAAATTTGAAAGAACTAGGAAGTTGAAATGGAAGTTAAAAGGCATTGAACTAGGGTTGAGGATCTGGGAATGGGAAAGAAGAGGTAATTATTGGGATGGGATGAAGGAAGAAACAACAGAACTTGGTGAAACATGGATGCAGGGGATAAAAGATAGAGAAGACACAGGACCATGGACTCATAGACTTAGAGCTGGAAGATGACCTTATAGCTCATCTAGTCCAATGTCTTAATTTTACAGAGGAGGAAACTGGGGCCCAGAAAGACTGTTACTTGCCAAAAATCACACAGGTAGTGAGAGAAAAGCCTTTAACATATACACAGGATGTATTTAAATGTATTGTCTGGTAAGATGGAATAAGGACAAAAGTATGGAAAAATTCAAATGAGGTATTTAGGGAGGACTATAAATTTAGGGGCTAAGGGAGCAAATAAAATCAGTGATTTGGAAAATATTAAATTTAAGATGATAAGAGAGTATTTATGAAAATATTCCTTAGGAAGTTAGAAATTTGGGATGGGAAATTAGGGTTACACAGGAATATTTGGGAATGATTGATATAGATGCAATAGAATCATCCACTTTGACAGAAAGGACCTCAAAGATCATTTTAGTGTAACCTAAGGCTGAGTGAGAATCAACCTTCCTAACAAGAGGTCATCCAACTTGATAGCCTCTTTTAAAAAGAGAAATTACTACCAACAAACATTGTGCATCTCAATTTTGAGTAGTTCTAATTAGTGGGAAATTTCTCGTTATATTGAACCAAATATCTGTCTCTCTACAGTTTCAATTCCTTGTCCCTAATTTTACCCATAAATGCCAATCAAATCAAATTTAATACTTCTTCCACAAGTCCTTCAATACTGGAAGATAGCTATTATGTTCATTCTGCTTTCTCTTCTCATGCCACACATCCACAGCTTCTTGAATTTATTCTCATTCTGTATGGTATTTGATCTTACTGTACTACTCCTTTTTAGCTTGTCAATTTCTTTCCCAAAATGTGAGACCTAAAACTGAACAAAATGCATTTGTTATTATATGACCAGGGTAGACTACAGCACAACAGTTACTCTTATCACTTTACTTCTGTTAGTGAAGCCTAGTTGGAGGTAACTTACTTTTAAAGGTGTAATATCACTTTGAAAATTCATACTGATTTTGCATCATAGTAAAAAAAAACTCAGTTTTTTATGAATTGTTATGTACTGATTGTCTGAATTAGAGTCCAAGATTTTATGATTAACTCAAATTCACATTTATTTCTATTTCTTTATTAAAGTCCTAATCTGATCCTTCAATATGGCGGTAAAGTGATCCTTAATTCCTAAAGCTATGACAACAGTACATTATTTTGCCAATTCTCACAAGCTTCAGAAAGACTCCAAGAATAGGACCCAGTGATTTCCATCTATATGTCTGTTCTCTGAAAATCTATAGATTTCCATCTATAGTCTATATGTCTGTTCTCTGAAAAACATTTTGAGTTCATAGGTTTTCCCCACACAGGATCCCACAGTACCACAGGATTTCTGAAATTTTTGGTCATAGCAGTTCTTTGAAGGGTCAGTCAGTCAAAAAGTATTTAATATGCCCCAACACTATACTATATACTATATATGATAAGTGGATCCAAAGAAGGCAAACAATAGTCCTTCCTCTTGAGGAGCTAGCAGTCTAATGGAGGAGACAAGAAGACAAATATGTACAAGTAAATCGTGTATAGAAAAATAGATAAATAAATAAAGCCCTCCTCTAAAGGGTCAGATTTTAGCTTGGATTTGGTTGAAGTTAGAGAAGTTCAATCAGCAGGCTACACCAATACTCCAGCTATGAGGTGAGGAGGGTCTATAGTAGGATAGTGGCAGTATCATAGGAAAAAAGGAGACATAATTAAGAGATATTGTAAAGGTGAAAATTGATTAGCCTTGGCAATAGATTGGTTATAGGGGGCAAAAGATAGTGAAGAATTGAGGATAACCCCTAGGTTGTTAGCCTGAAGGACAGGGAGGATGGTGTTACCCTCAACAGTAATAGAAAAGTTTGGAAGTGAGAGAAGGATTTGAAGGGAAAACAGTGAATTCAGTTTTAGACATACTGAGTTTAAGATAAAATACTGGAAATTCAATTTGAGATATCTCAAAGGCATTTAGATATACAAGACTACAATTCCACAGAGAAGTTAGAGTTGGATGAATAGATTTGAGAATAATGAACAGAAACATGATAATTAAATTCATGGGGGCCAATGACATCAGCAAGTGAAGTACTATAGAAGGAAAAGAGGCCTGGAAGAGATCCCGATGGAACACCCATGGTTAGTGGGTGTGACCTGGATAAGGATCCAGGAAAGAAGAGTGAGAAGCTGACTGATAGGAGGAGGAAGACAAAGAGAGAATGATGTCCTGAAAATCTAGAGAGTAAAGTGCCAAGAAGAGAGTTATCAATAGTATCAAAGGCTAAAAAGAGGTCAAGAAGAATGAAAATTGGGGGGAAAGGCCATTCAATTTTGCATTTAGGAGATCACTGGTAACTTTGGAGAGAAAAGTTTTAATGAAATGATGACGTTGGAAACTGACTTACAGGGCCTCAAGAAGAAAATAAGAGAAGAGCAACTGGAGGCACCCATTGTACATGGTTTTCTAAAGGAATTTAGGCACAAATGGGCAAAAGAGAGATATGATAGATAGGGTAGAAGGATCAAGAGGATTTCTGAGGACGGGAGAGATATAGATGTTCATATGCATTAGGGAGAGAGCCAGGACACAAGGAGATTGAAGGTAAGTGAGAGAGTGGGGAGAACAGAAGAGGCAAGCTCTTAGAGGAGATGGAATAGAATGGGATTACTTGTAAAGATAGAAGAGTTTGCCTTTGGCCAAGAAGTATAGCAACTCTTTGTGTGGGATGAGGTAAAGGAGGAAATAGTGCCAGAAGGTGTCTAATGGTATGAGATGAGGAAAAGAGGAGAAGAAAGAAGCTTTTGGTCTCAATTTTATCAATAAAGTATAAGACAAATTTGTCTTTCCTTTCTACAAAGTTACTTGAGAGGGTGAAAAGCGGAGCCATGGGACATTTGAGGAGATATGAAAAGGCCCCCTGTGGAGACAGGATAGCAAATCAATTAGGAAGGGCTAGAAGTATTGACAAGCAGCAGGAAGAGTCCAGTTGAGGCTGTGTAACACAAATCTGTAGGGAAATCAGAGAGCACAGTCAAATGATTTTCTTAATTTTTGTTCAGCAGCACATGTGTATGAGCTTGTGCAGCACAGTGTGAGTGAACTCAGACTCTTGGCAGGGAATAACTAGCAAAATGATAAGAAAGTAGAGTTATCATTCCGCCTTCATCATGAGTGCTTACCCATGTACTACCCCATCAAGGTATTTCCCAAGATTCAATTCTGGGTTTTTTCTCTCCCAATAACCTTTCTCTTAGTGATCAGATTTTGGATTCAATGATAACTGCCTATCTGGTTGACTTCCAGAGCTATGATATCTAGCCACAATCTCTCCTGAACTCTAATCCAATGCCACTAACTCCCTGCTAGACATGCTCAACTTTTCTTCTCCCCTAAATTACTTCCAAATATGACTGTTTCTTTTCAGAGCACAGCCATCATTCATATGCACCAGGACTATCACTTCAGAATCATCTTTGACTTTTCACTCTTGTTCACTTTCCCCACCCCATATTCAATCAATTTCTTAGTTTGTAACTCATATCTCCATAAGATCTACTATAGCCATACCTTCCTCTCTATTCACACATTTACCACTCACCTGACTTTTTGTAATATCATCCTAACTCCATCCAGTCTTTCTTCCTCTCTTACCCACCCTTTATATAGCTGTCAAAATAATCTTCCTAATTAGAGGTCTGATAATGGCATTCTCCTGTTCTGTAATCACAAGTGGCTTCCTGCTATCCCTTGGATAAAATATTAACTTCTCAACTTGGCATTTAGAGGCCTTCACCATAGAACTCTCACCTATACTTACAATTCCATTTCCTACTCATCCCTTTCACAGACTTTATTCTAGGTAAATAATCAGCAGTTTTTTTCCTATAAAGGAAATACCACCTCCCATCTCCATAACTTTGCATTCTCCAACATGTAGAATCACTAGCTTTCTTAAAAGTATAGCTCAATTGCTACCTTCCATATGGGACCTTTACAGATGTTCTCAGTTGTTGGTATTCTTTCCTTCATGAAATTACATTGTATTGCTTTGTACATACTTTGTTTTTACTCATATGTGTGCATGCTAGTAGACTATAAGCTTTTTGAGATCAGTAACTGTTTTGGTTTTATCTTTTTATCACCAGAGTCCACTGTAGTAGTTTACCCCAGAGCCTTTTAATAAAAGTTTATTATTTATAACAGTCCTACTCTGATGCCTCATTGTGGCAACAAAATTTTCCAGTGTTCTCTAATTCTATGCCAGTATAATGCAGGCTCTGGAAGGTTCTGTCACACTAGAAAAGCTTTTAATATGATTTTGGTGACAGAACAAGTCTATTTTCTAAGAACCAATCTAGCTAGTCTCCAAGTGACATATCACTAATTGGCTGCAAAGTTGATGAAAAAAAAAACAATCACTGTAATCCATAAAGGAGGGCAAACTTTTAAAATGGTATTTAGTTCTGCTAGTCCTATGTGGCCCAATTCTACTTCTGCAGAGATAAACTGGGGTGAGAAGGGTAGAGGGTGCTAAGAATCAGAGTTTAAAGATCATCAAAAAAACCCTTTAAATTGACTGTTGCAATTCTGAATTAAGACATTTTTCCAGGGATTAATGAGCAGACATATTGTTAGAGGAGTTGAGTCATATCAACCTTGATATTATTGTTATAAATAAAGCTGAAAGATAATGAAGTTGCAGCCAGATGGAAGAATGGCTCTCAACAAGTACTTCTTTATGGATACAAAGAAGGGAATTAATAGAGTGGGTTTTATTTTATGAATCAAAGTTACAAGAAATTATTTTCCATGAGACATTTGGTCATCATATATTGCAGGATTAATGATAAGTATTTGCAAAAAAAAAAATCTATCAATAAAAGTGATTGCAGTTTTGGTACAAATATCAATTAATGAAAAGAAAATGATAGAGAAGTTTTATAAAGAATTTGATGGGGAGAGGCAGGCCCGGAAGTCAGTGCGCGCAGAGGCAGGCCTGGGAGGAGGTCTGATCAGCTGGGGACAAGTCATCCAACCAACCACAAGGGCCACTACCAGGCCTATCAACAAAGGACTGGGACTGGAAAGAGCAAGGTAAGAACCAAAAGCAGGGCCCCTGTCTGGGACAACAAATACTCCTGGGACTACCACTCCACACCCCAGAAATTAAAAAAATAAAAAGCCCCTCTCAGGACCTCCAAGGACCAGGATGGCAGAGTGAGCCCCACCTGCTCCAAACCCCGTCCCCTGCTTTGACCCTGAAAACATAGTAACTATTACCCCAGGGTAAAACCCTCAACAGTAAAGGCTTGGGAACTATAGATGAAGGGTGTGGCTAGGGCCCTGCCTCAAAATGGGTATAAAGCAGACTACAAAGACTCTGGAGTCCTACTATCCTCAGAGGGAGGAACCAAACTCAGAGGGAGACAATGTGGACCCCACACCCACAACTGAAACATCAACAGGGAATAGGTCCCAAGCACAGAAAGCTCTCCTAGATGAGCTCAAAAGGAACTTTGAAAACCAAATGAGAGAGACAGAAGACAAAATGAATAAGTCTCTTAAAATCAAAATTGCAGAATTAGAAAAACATTATGATGAAGAAAACAGCTCCTTAAGAAGAAAAGTGTATGATATGGAAAAGGAGATCCAAAAACTAACAAAAGGAAAATGATTTGCTAAAAACTAGAATCAACCAAACTGAAACAAATAACTCTATGAGAAACCGAGAATTAGTCAAACAAAACAACAAGAATGAAAAATTTGAAAAAGAGGTAAAATATCTCAATGGAAAAATAAGTGACCTGGAAAACGGATCCAGGAAAGATAAGCTGAGAATCATAAGCCTACCAGAAAATCATGATGAAAAAATGAGCCAGGACAACATTCTCCAAGAGCTCATTAAGGAAAATTGCCCTCAGATACTAGAACCTGAGGGTAAAACAGAAATCGAGAGAATCCACCGGACACCTGAAAGAGACCCCAAACTGAAAAGTTCTCGAAATGTTGTGACCAAACTCAAGAACTACCAGGTAAAAGAGAAAATACTTCAAGTGGCCAGAAAGAAACAATTGAACTATCAAGGAACCACAGTAAAGATCGCAAAGCATTTAGCAGCCTCTACAATGAAAGATTGGAGGCAGTAGAATACAATTTTCCAGAAGGCAAAAGAACTCAGATTATAACCAAAGATCACCTACCCAACAAGACTAAACATATTCTTCCAGGCAAAGGGATGGTCATTCAACAATATCACAGATTTCCAGACCTTCCTGATGAAAAAGCCAGAGCTCAATGGAAAATTCAACCTCCAATTACAAGATGCAAAAGTGACATAGAAAGGTAAACAAGGAAAATACACACACACACACACACACACACACACACACTGTTATTTAATAAGAACAAACTGTTTATAGTCAAGTAGAGGGTCTGAGTATAAAATACACAAAATGATGATTTTAAAAATGTTATTAAGGGCTACAAAGGGACTGCAGTGGAAGAAGAGGAATGAATGAAGTGGAAAAGGGTAAATTATACCACAAAAAGAGACATAAAAACAATATAGCAGAGGAAAAGAAGGGAGGGATCTGAGTATTATATGAGCTTTTCCCTCATTGATTCTGGTGCAAGGAGGGCATAACAACCAGTTAAGCATAGGACTCTATGGAGAAGAGACACGAAATGTATCATATTAGATGGAAAGAGAGGAGGGTGAGGAGGTTCACATGAGATTTGTTCCTGTCACCCTTGGTGTGAAGAAGAAATAACATACTTCATTAAGTACAAAAATATCCTATAGGCAGTAGGAGGGGGAAAGGGTTATCAAATGGGAGGGGTGGTTAGTAGGGAGGGAGGAAGTAAGGGTGAAGGAGAGGAAAAGGGAGGGAGGCTGATAAGAAGGGAATACTAAAGGAGGTGGTGGTCAAAAGGAAAACTATTAAAGAGGGGAAGGGAGAAGGGGAGAAAAAATATAAGCATTAACAGGGGAGGGAATAGGATGGAGGGAAAGAAACAGATAATCATAACTGTAAATGTGAATGAAATGAACTCTCCCATAAAATGGAGGCAGATAGCAGAATGGATTAAAAATCATAATCCTACAATATGTTGTTTACAAGAAACACATCTGAAACAGAGGGATACACACAGGGTAAAGGTAAAATGCTGGAGGAAAATACATCATGCCTCAGCTAAAGTAAAATAAAGCAGGGGTAGCAATCCTTATCTCAGATAAAGCAAAAGCAAAAATAGATCTAATTAAAAGAGATAAGAAAGAAAACTATATCCCGCTAAAGGCACCATCGAGAATGAAGCAATATTGTTACTTAACATATATGCACCAAGTGGTATAGCATCTAAATTCCTAGAGGAGAAGGTAAAGGAATTAGAGGAAGAAATAGATAGCAAAACTATACTAGTGGGAGACCTTAAACTCCCCCTCTCTGAACTTGATAAATCCTACCTCAAAATAAAAAAGAAAGAAGATAAGGAGGTGAAAAGAATTTTAGAGAGGGTAAGTATGATAGATCTATGGAGAAAATTGAATGGAGATAAAAAGGAATATAATTTCTTATCAGCAGTTCATGGCACATACTCAAAAATTGACCATGTTCTAGGGCATAAAAACCTCACAATTCTGTGCAGTAAGGCAGAAACATTCTCAGATCATGATGAAATAAAAATTATATGCAATAAAGGGCCATGGAAAGACAGACTAAAAACTGATTGTAAATTAAACAATTTAATCCTAAAGAATGAGTGGGTCAAATAAGAAATTATAGAAACAATTAATAATTTCATTCAAGAGAATGATAATAATGAGACAACATACCAAAATTTGTGGGATGCATTAAAGGCAGTTCTTAGGGGAAGTTTTATATCCCTGAGTGCATACATGATTAAATTAGAGAAAAGGGAGGTCAATGAATTGGACATGCAATTGAAAAACCTAGAAAAAGGACAAATTCAAAATCCCCAATTAAATACTAAATTATAAATATTGAAAACCAAAGTAGAGATTAATAAAATCGAAATTAAGAAAACTGTTGAATTAATAAATAAAACTAGGAGCTGGTTTTATGAAAAAACCAATAAAATTGATCGACCCTTAGTCAATATGATTAAAAAAAAAGAAGAAAACCAAATTATGAGTATCAAAAATGAAAAGGGTGAATCTACCTCCAATGAAGAGGAAATCAAAACAATAATTAGGAATTATTTTTCCCAATTGTATGCACATAAATTTGACAATTTTAGGGAAATGGATGAATATTTACAAAAAATATAATTTGCCCAGATTAACTGAAGAGGAAGTAAATTACTTAAATAACCCCATCTCAGAAAAAGAAATTGAACAAGCCATCAGTCAACTCCCTAGGAAAAAACTTCCAGGGCCAGATGGATTTACTAGTGAATTCTATAAAACATTTAAAGAAAAACTGATTCCAATACTCTACAAACTATTTGGGAAAATTGGTGAAGAAGGAGCCCTACCAAATTCTTTTTATGTCACAAATATGGTACTGATACCTAAATCAGGAAGAGATAAAACAGAGAAGGAAAATTATAGACCAATCTCCCTCATGAATATAGATACAAACATTTTAAATAAAATATTAGCAAAAAGACTACAGCAACTTATCTCAAGAATAATACACTATGATCAGGTAGGATTTATTTTAATGCAAGGATGGTTTAATTTTAGGAAAACCATCACTATAATTGATCTTATCAACAATAAAACTAGCAGAAACCACATGATTATCTTAATAGATGCAGAAAAGGCTTTTGACAAAATACAACCTCCATTCCTATTAAAAGCACTAGAAAGTATAGGAATAAATGGAGCCTTCCTTAAAATAATAGGTAGCATCTATTTAAAACCATCAGCAAATATTATATGTAATGGGGATAAGGTAGAAGCATTTCCAATAAGATCAGGCTTGAAACAAGGGTGTCCACTATCACTCCTCTTATTCAATCTAGTACTAGAAATGTTAGCAGTAGCAATCAGAGAAGAAAAAGAAATCAAAGGAATCAAATTAGGCAAAGAAGAGACCAAGCCATCACTCTTTGCAGATGATATGATGATATGCTTAGAGAATCCTAGAGAATCAAGTGAAAAACTACTTGAGAAAATAAATAAATTTGGCAAAGTTGCAGGATATAAAATAAACCCACATAAATCCTCTTAATTCTTGAATATTTCTAATGAAATTCAACAGCAAGAGATAGAAAGAGAAATCCCATTTAAAGTTACTGTAGACATAATAAAATATTTGGGAATCTACCTGCAAAAACAAACCCAGGACCTATATGATCACAACTACAAAACACTCTTCACACAAATTAAGTCAGATCTAACTAATTGGAAAAATATCAATTGCTTGTGGCTGGGTCCAGCTAATATAATAAAAATGACAATTTTACCCAAATTAAATTATATATTTAGTGCCATACCAATCAATCTACCAAAAAAACCTACTTTATAGAGCTAGAAAAAATAGTAACAAAATTCATTTGGAAGAATAAACAGTCCAGAATATCAAGGGAATTAATGAAAAGAAATGCTAGGAAAGGTGGACTAGCTAAACCAGATTTCTATCTATATTATAAAACAGCAGTCATCAAAACTGCTTGTTACTGGCTGAGGAATAGAGGAGTGGATCAGTGGAATAGATTAGGCACAAGAGATTCAGCAGTCAATGACTATAGTAATCTATTGTTTGATAAACCCAAAGACCCCAGTTTTGGGGATATGAATTCACTATTTGACAAAAACTGCTAGGAAAACTAGAATATATTATGGCAGAAACTGGGCATAGACCATTACCTAACACCATATACCAAAATCAAGTCTAAAAGGGTGCATGATCTAGGTATAAAGGTTGATACTGTAAGCAGTCTTGGAAAACAAGGAATAGTTTACCTGCCAGATTTGTGGAGAGGGAAAGACCTTATGACTAAACAAGAATTAGAGAGCATTGTAAAATGCAAAATGGATAATTCTGATTACATTAAATTGAAAAGCTTCTGTACAAACAAAGCCAATGTAACCAAGGAGGTGGGAAATTAGGAAAGAATTTTTACAACCTATGTCTCTGATAAAGGACTCATTTCTAAAATATACAGAGAATTGAGCCAAATTTATAAGAATACAAGTCATTCCCCAAGGATATGAACAGTTTTCAGAGAAAGAAATTAAAGATATCTATAAGCACATGAAGAAATGCTCTAAATCACTACTGATTAGAGAAATGCAATTCAAAACAACTCTGAGGTACCACATCTCACCAGTCAGACTGACTAAGATGACAAAACATGAAAATGACAAATGCTGGAGAGGATGTAGACAAATTAGAACAGTAATGCATTGCTGATGGAGTTGTGAACTGATCCAACCAACTCTGGAAAGCAATCTGGAATTATGCCCAAAGGGCTATAAATAATTTCATACCCTTTGACCCAGCAATACCACTTCTAGGGTTGTATCCCAAAGAGATCATAGAAGTAGGAAAAAGACCCATATGTGCAAAAATATTTATAGCAGCTCTTTTTGTAGTAGCAAAGAATTGGAAATTAATGGTGTGCCCATCAATTGGGGAATGGCTGAACAAGTTGTGGTATATGCATGTTATGGAATACTATTGTGCAATAAGAAATGAGGAGCAGATGGACTTCATATTTACATGGAGAGGCTTATATGAACTGATGCTGAGTGAGAAGAGTAGAACCAGGAGGAATTTGCACACAATTACAAACACAACATATGTGTGACGACTAACTTTGATAAACTGGACTCTTCTCAGCAATCCAGAGATATATGTCAAACCCAAAATACTAATGATGGAGAGAGATGTTTACTTCCAGAGAAAGAACTGCGATTCAACCCAGATTGAAGCAAACTACCTGCCCTTTTTCATCTTCTTGTTTGGTTTTGTTTCCTCTTTCCCAGTGTTCATTCCATCTGTTACAATCCTTCTTTATAACCTGACTAATGTCTAATGTGAAAGTATTTGCAGATACTATACTTGATTGTATGCCGCCTGGGGTGGGAGGGGAGAGAGGGAGAGAAAATTTGAAACTCAAGGAGTTGTGGTAATGAATCTTGTAAACTAAAAGTAAACAAATTAATAAAGTCCACTATGAACTGCAAAAAAAAAAATTTGATGGGATCTTCCAATTAAAATCAACATATGCCTTCATACTTGACCACTTCAGTGCAAAAATGGGAAAAGGTGAGGATGGGGAGGGGTCTTTATATATTTATGATTCCTCATAGAACTAAGAAAAACTTAACCCCTACTTAAACAATTGATTGAAAAGAATGGGGGTGGCTAGGTGGCACAGTGAGTAAAGCACTGGCCCCAGAGTCAGGAGAACCCAAGTTCGGTTCCAATCTCACACATTTAACACCCACAAAAAAAAAAAAAAAACTAGCTGTGTAACCTTGGGCAAGTTACTTAACCCCAACTGCCCTCCAAAAAAAAGCAAAAAAAAAAAAAGAAAGAAAGAAAAGAATGGGAAATGGGCAGCAGAAATAGCCTGAACACTGACTATAATAATTTCATCCAGAATTTAAACCAATGTAAGTCGTCACAACAAAAAGGGTCTAGAAATTGTTGAGGACCACAGGCAACTGGGATTCAGACCCTGATGGCAGAACAAGCCCTCTCAGGTGTTCTGGCCTGCTGATCACCTGGAGCTGTTCCCTACCCCCCAGGAAAAATGCACATAGGTACAGGTGTGAGGATTAGGTACTGGAGATAAGCATGGCATTTACCCCCATGGTCTGGGACAAAGAAGTATGCAATGCAAGGGGAAAGCTATTAAGAAGCATACCATAAAAGCCTGGATGCAGAGAAATAAAGTTGGCTTTTCACTTTTACCACCATTCAGACAGTCTGGTGTCTTTTTATACACTAGCCCCCTCTGAGTCAGTGATTCTTTCTCAACAGTGTCTGGGGATGATAGGGCTCCCACTCTTTCTCAGCCCTGCTGTGGGACAGAAGAACTCCCAAAAATTGGGTCCCCATAAGAAATAACTTTATTTTTAAAACATTTAAATTATATACCAAATTGAATTGATGGTACTAAAGTCTGTCTTGTTCTCAACAGTTATAAATTTTATCTGATAAAGCAGAAACAAAGGAAAATAAAACCAGTCTAAAGAAACTTGACAATATATACAACTAAGCAAAATCATCATAAGGTCACAAAAGAGGACTCAAACAAAGGAAAATAAGGAAAAGCTTATAAACATTATCAAGTCAAAACATTTTCTCCATCAAGTGTAATGGACCCACTGTGCTCAGACTCTAACTACCTACATTTTAGAATAAGTAGAAATGGCACTAAAGTGACTTATTATGATAAAAGTAGCCATTTTTAGTCAAATATAAATAGAAGGGATCAGTGTGGGAAAAAATACAATTGTGAGAGCATTGTCAACCTAATTTGTGGGACTATGAAGTATCAAAAGAAGAGGAAGAAACCAAAGTCATGGAGGAAAAAAAAATTCAGACCTTAGTCATTCCAAATAAAAAAAGACTAAGAACACACTAACAACTGATGGTATATGTATAATACTAATGTTCCTATCTATACAAAATCATTGAGGAAAAATAATAGCACAATTCATCAGGAAGAATGAAAGGTCAGAAATATCAAAGAGAATAATTTTTTTAAGTGAAAAGGAAAGGTGCCTAGCAACATAAACTTCAAAGCAGAATTTCAAAAACCTTTGATATTTGTTAAAAAATAATAGAAGCCAATCACTGAAATATTTGACATATAAAACTTACAAACAACAACAAACCTGATAGTAGAGTGTCTAATGACCTGTGATAAACTGCTGGGGTGAGATCTCATTATTAGACAAAAATTGGATATCATTCTGGCAAAATTAGGTTTTATACATAACTCCCACCATACATCAATATATGGTCAGAATGCATATATGATCTAGATATAAAATGTCATATCACAAAGATATTAGAAGAATAGGAAATTGCCTTTTATTTAGACTCTTAGATATGGGTAGAGTCCATGACCAAATAAGGAAAAAGATAATCACAGAATATAAAACAGACAATTACAGATACATTGGAAGTAGAGTTATGAATTAGTACAACCACTCTTAAAAATAATTTAACTGCCCAAAACATTACAAATCTTTGCACACCCTTATACCCACAACTTAGCCTATAACCCCAAGAGATAAAATAAATGTCTTTTTGTAGTGGCAGGGAATTAGAAGAGGGTGCCAAACAACTAGCTAATGATTAAACAAATTATGTAGTATGAATGTAGACGTATGCTATTATGGCATGATAAATTAGGAAAGAAATGGTCTCAGAGCAATCTGTGATGAATTGCATGTGGAGTGATGTAATAAAAAGCAAGAGGACAATGTATACTATGACATCAAAAAATAAAAATGAACAATTATGAAAGATTTAAGAACTCTGATCAATGCAGTAAACAACCCTGATTGGTGGTAGAGAATGTTACTCAGCTTCTGATAGTAGGTGATAGTCCAATATACAGAATGAGACATATTTTTGGACCAATTTAATGCAGAAATTTGTTTTGGTTAAATGTGCTTTTATATTACAAGTTTTTTTCTTTTCTTTTCTATTGCTTTTTGGAGGGCAATTGGGGTTAAGTGACTTGCCCAAGGTCACACGGCTAATATTTTGTGTTAAGTGTCTAAGGCTGGATCCAAATCCAGGTCCTCCTGACTCCAGGGCCAGTGCTCTATTCACTACGCTACCTAGTTGCTCCATTTTTTTTCTTTTAAGGAGAGGAGAAAAGGAGAAAAATTAAATTGTGATAATTCAAAGAAAAAAGCTTTTATGAGGATTATCCATACATGAATTCCACCCTTGATAAAAGAATTAAGAGGGAGGAAGCAGGTTTTTGTATGTAATATCAGAAGAGTCCCAGCCTTACCACCTCCACATTGAAGGAAATAGGTAGAGAATATAAAATCTCATTTTGATGATTATTTTTTGATTATGAACAAATATTCTCCTGCTTTAAGTCAAGTCAACATGAATTTATTAAATTGTTTCTATGTGCTACAACTGTGCTAAGCACTGGAAATACAAATAAAAGCAAAATAAAAGATAATCCCTGCCTTCCAGGAACTTACATTGTCGTGGGAGAAGGCCATACATAAAAGGATGATAAAAAGCAGGGGAGGTATTGAAATGAAAGTATAAGGAGAGAAAGAAGTACAGAAGACTACGGAGCCCAGAGAAGAAATCTAGGAATGAACATGACTGGGCTGGTCACTTTCCTGGAAATGAAGGTTTCATGAAGAATTGACCAATAAGAGAAAGGAGTCACAGGACTGGAGTAAATTTCCAGAGTATGAAGGTTACAAGGGTCATGGTAGTAAAAGACGTCCAGAGGACAAAATGTCATTCCAAAGGCTTTTTTTAAAATAAGTTTCTCCCATTCATATATCAAGATCATTTAGAATTCCTTGGAATATGTAACAACCAAAGGAACTCTGTTCAGTGACACTTGATAGTAAACTTAGGAGAGGTATAGAATAGAGTGATTTGTGCTTGACAAAAAGGTTCATTCACCAGTATAAAGGAGACACCAGCACAGAATCCATGTTAATGAAGGGTCCTGGTAGATGTAGAGGGTCTCTGGATGCTCCTTTTCATGAATGACCTTGTCTTGATTTAATTAAGCTGCAGCACATTACAGAGAATATGGAAAGAGTAAAGACTCATTGTAATTTGAACTATTAAGAGAAAAAAGTCCAAAGAGATGAAGAATGTCTTTTGTCTGTTCTTTCACATGCATATCAATGGAAACCCTCTGGTGTTTTTCTAAAAATTTGAATATTGGAGATGAATGACAAAGACAGACAATCATCTGGAGTTGAAAAGGGCTGGATTGCTTTAGGGAAACTCAAAATACTATGATTGACCCCCAGTAATACAAATATTTTACCAATGCTGCTGTAAGGAAAAGAGATCTTGAACATCACTGCCACTGAATAGCTGAGGTTACACATCATGGAGAAGGCAGTAAAGAAGCACTTATTATGGGTGAGCAGATTTCCACATATAAACAATGAGGGTCTCTGAAGAATAGGAATAAAAGATGTCATCAAAGAATAGCAAGACAGAAAGAGAAGATGGACTGGTCATAGAGCAAGAGTATAAGATGACAGACGGACAGTCAGAATGCCTCAACTGTACTCTTTTAATGTCACAGGAAGTAAAGAAGGCCTCCATATACTCTATGTGATGAGTTTCAAAGAAAACATTAGAGTCACACAGGATAGGCAGGTATGGGGTTGGGGGGGGGGTGGGGCAGGAGGGCTTGGTTTCCTAAAACAGTTTAGTGCCTGGAAGAAAGAATAGAAGCTGAGATAGAAGACAGAAAGTTTATTCAACTTCTTACACTCAAAGCCAATGCAAGCGTGTGTAAGTGTTAAGCCTATCTCTACATCTCTATGCAGGCTAGTGCCATTCTTCTCTTCACTCAACTCAACACTTATTACTTGCCTACCATATGCAAGGCTCTGTGTTAAGCACTAGGTATGTATGTAAGTGTTTATACATATACACACATACATGATATATTACATAGGTATGACACAAATATGAGCTCTCTATATATGTATACATAAAAGAATACTCTATATATGTGTGTGTATATGTATATGTGTATATATATATATATATATATATATATTCCTCATACTCAAGCATTTTCTAGTCTATTGGGGGATTCACTATATAAAGAGAAAAATAAATATAAAGAGGAATACGTAACATAAAATAACTTAATATGGAAAATATAAAGAGGCAAAGAAATACAAAATAACCATTTTCAGGGAGAAAAGATTTCTGATAAGTAGGGACATCAAGAAGAGTTTTCATGGAGGAGGTGTCACCAGAACAGAGCCTTGAAGAAAGCTAACATTCTAAGAGGTATAGGTAAAGAAGAAATGCATGCCAAATATGGGAAGATAGGCTGTATAAATGGACAAGAGCAGAAAATGAATTCAGAGTTCCAGGATTAGCAAGCAGACCATTTGTGTGGAACACAGATCATGCAATGGGTTAGTAATATGAACCATCTCTGGAAATAGAGTCAGTGGCATGATTATGAAGAGTTTTAAATGCTAAAAAGAGAGATTGTATTTTATACTATAGGTAATAGGAGGCCAGTAGAATTGTGTTTTGTTTTTAATAGAGGAAGAATAAGATCAGATCTGGGCTTGAGAAAAAGTAAGTTGTGTGTAGGATAGATTGAAAGGAGAGATATAGGAAGGAGGAAGAAAGATGAGAAGGTAATTACAATAGCCTAGGCAAAAAGTGAAAAGACAACCCTGGGTGGAGGCAATTTGGGTGGATAAAAGGAGACAGATGTCCCAAAGCCTTACTCACTGGAAAGTTTCTTATTAAACTGCTATTGGAATTTATATCCATTGGATGTAGAGTGACAGATACAGACTATGATAGCCCCCAAATGATTTCTGTTCTTTCCTAATGTCATGTTTTTAATAAATGCATAGCAAAACTCTACCTTTTTAGCTTGTATGCTAAATAATCTTTCCTTTCCATTTTTGAAAAATCTCAAAATTTGCCAGTCTCAAGTTCTATAACCACATTTTTGCCCCCAAAGAACCCAGAGAGAATTCAGTTTTCCCAGTCTCTTATGTTCAAAACTTTGAAGTTATCTTTGACTCTTACCCATCCTTTGTCTCTATCCCACTTGCCTCCTAATCCCTCACTCCCCATCCCTGCTCTTTGCTTCCAAAACCACCATTCTATTATAGGCCTCCATTACCATCTATCTGCACAATAGCTAAAAGGTTTTATCTTCCCACTCCCTTTCCTTGAATCAAATGTTCCTATCAATGCCAGACTAACCTCCTCTAGTTTATCTTCTCATTCTTCTGATCAAGAATATTGAGTGGCCTTATAGTTACTGTCTATGGAGCAAAATTAAAATTCTTTTGCCTGGTATTCAAGGGCCCTCTACAATAAGGCACCCTTCTTCCTTTCCAGCCTATGTCTTATTACCCTTTGGCTTTCACTAAACATTCCAAACAAATTGGGAAAAGTTCTATAAGCCAAATATGCTTTGTGTTTTCTATTCTCCATGTCTTTTTTTTTTGAGGGCAAGTGGGGTTAAGTGACTTGCTCAAGGTCACATGGCTAGTTTTTGTGTTAAGTGTCTGAGGCCCGATTTGAACTCAGGTCCTCCTGACTCCGGGGCTGGTACTCTATTCACTGCACCGCCTAGCTGCCCCTACTCTCCATGCCTTTGCTCATAGTATTACCCTCATCAAGAATATACTCCTCCCACTTTACCAAATGAATTTTTGTTGACTCTTTAAAACCCAATCTCTGTGGAATACCTGACCCTAAGATAGCAAACTTACTGTGTGCATTTCATATAGCAGTTTGTTTTGAACTTCTGTAACACATGTATCACCCCCCTCAACCACTGACATTTATATAGAGATTTAAAAATAACAAAGAATTTTACATAAAATCTCATTTGATCTTTACCACAACTTTGTGAGTCAGTTACTTTCTAAGATAACAAGGAAGGAAGGAAGAAAACAAGAATTTATTAAGCGCTTGTTCTGTGCCAGTCACTGTGTTCAACACTTACAAATATTGTCTCATTTGATACAATAATACTGGGAGGTAGGTGCTATTATTATTTTCATTTTACAGTTGAAGAAACTGAGGCAGACAAAGGTTAAGTCACTTGCTCAGGGTCACACAGCTAATAAGTGTCTGTGGCCAGATGTAAACTCTTCTTACTGCCTCCTGGTCCTGGTCTCTATCCACCACACACATCACTTAGCTGCCTCTAACATTAGACCTTCCTTAGAGCAAAAATTTCATCTTATTTAAATTGTGCTTTTCTGTAAACGCCTAGTTCAATAATCTACACACAGTAAGGGTTTGGAAAAGATTTATAAACACTTACTTTCCTTGTGTTAAGAGTGCAAAGTTAAACATACTGAGATACCAAACAGTACATTATGTAATTTTGCTTGGGTTTTTCTTTGTTTCTTTTTGAAAGTACGATAATAGAGAGAGGAGTCATTTGCTGGTGAGTGACTGTTATGTCAAAATAAACAGTAACAATTTTTAAATTGTTAAATTAGTGGAATGTAATTTATCCAAACATGGTGGGTAACATGAACTCTTTCAGGATCTATATATTCCTATTTGAAGATCTTTTTCCTTGGTAGAAAAAGCAATTTGAATAAGACTTGTGTGAGTAGCTCAACCTTCCCTCTCTTTCTCTTTATTGTTCTCTCCTAACCTAAGAATTTGTACTTATCCTTCTTTCTTTGTCCTTCCCCTTGCCCTCAATATCATTAAAATAGCAATTTTTGTTATTGGTGAAATTAAACAAAAGCTATAATTTTGGACTTTATTTTTCCTGTCATGGTTGTTATAGGCCCATTTAACACTTTTATACTCCTCCTTAGTCCTTGACTCTATAATCTACCCATGTTGATTTTTAAATCCAGATTGGTTTCCTGTTCATTGTATGTTCTTTTTTCTTTTTATACAGTGCCCCCTTTTCTTCCTAGTCAGAACCGTCATGAGAATCTTGTTCTTGAGTCTCCCATATATTTTCAGCTATCTTGCCTTACAGAATTTTAGACTGTTAGAATCTACACATACTTTGAACTCTTTCTCAGGTGCTCTGCTTTTAGTACTAAGGGGCTTGCAACAGATATTGGGATAGATGGCAGAAGGACAGAAGTGGTATATTGTTGATTTAACTCCATTAACAACATATATGATAGACATGTAGTTACGCTGTAAGTTTGCTTAAATTAATACTTGCCAATGGTGAATTTCTCTCGGTGTTATAGGAATGTAAATTTTTAAGATCTTCCCTACCCCTAAGCCCTTTGATAGCCTTAAGTGTACCTGGAGCCTCTGGTGGGAGGCTTATTTTTCAGGAGATACTTTGTGATTGGGCAGTGGGTCAAGAGGGTTGTTACATTCTCTGAGCCAGGAGAAGGCAATATAATTCCTGATGGGAGGTGTTGTTTTGGAGTTCACTTAGAGAAGTGTTATGTGATTTGACCAGACAGGACTCTGGGCAGCCATTGAGAGCCCCCCGCCTTTGAAAAATCCAGATGTTGATCCTTTCCTCTTTGGTGACTGACTAGATATGGATGTAATGGTTGGACAGTTGGAGGCCTGTGTACTTGAAATGTTTCTCTGTCTTGTAATTTCTGCTTGTAACCTCTGTACACTCTGAAGTTCAGGGTGCTGACTTTTTCCCCTGAACTAGGTAAATGATATGTCTGATTGATTAAAGCAAGATTGTTAACCCATTTTGAGTTGCTTTCCTTCCAAAAAGCAGATCTAAGAACCTGTGTTGGCAGCCACCCTGGGGATGCTGCGGTCCTAGCTGCTACACTTGGTCCTATACACTCCTCCCTGATAAATTACATTCTTCCTAAGTTCTTGGCCCCCGTGAGACATTCACTTAAGAAAGAGGTTAAGCCCATTCTCTCAATTTCCTACCAACTGTATGTAGCAGCAAGCACCCTAGCATACCCAGGATGGCTGCTGGCACAGGTTCTTAGATTTGCTTTTCTAAAGGAAAGCAACTCAAAATAGGTTAACAATCTTACTTTAATCAATCAAACATATATCATTTACCTAGTTCAGGGGAAAAAGTCAGCACCCTGAACTTCAGAGAAAACAAACAGAATACAAGCAGAAGTTACAAGCAGACAGAGAAACAGATCAGCAGACAGGGCTTCCAGCTGTCTGACCATTACATCCATACCTAGTTAGTTACCAGAGAGTGAAGCACCAACATCTGGGTTTTCAAAGCAGGGGGGGCGAGGGAGGGGCTCAACGGCTGCCCAGAATTTCATCTGGCCAAATCACACAACTCTTCCCAAAGTGAGCCTCAAAGCAAAACCTCACATCAGGATATAGATAGATATATATAGCCTTCTCCTGGGTCAGAGAATGTCACAACCCTCTTAACCCACTGCCCAATCACAAAGTAACAAGGTGTGGGCATTCCTGAAAAATAAGTCTCCTGCCAGAGGCTCTATGTGACCACATTCAGCCTATTAGGTGGCAAATCAGGGAAGGTTCTCAGAGTCACTTAAGCCTATCAAGGGGCCAAGGGGCAGGGAAGATGTTCAGATTCCCATTCCCATAACACTGTACTGCATCAGGATTTCTTTGGACCTGTTTCCCACACCTTCCTTTCCCAGGAAACTCATCATTGGAAAATCCCATTATCCTCCACCTGTAATTCAGATCTCATCAGCACCCTCTGCTGCTCTGGACCCTCTAACTGAGAAACAGGCTCCAGTGCCTTTATTTTAAAAAGGGTTCAGTTTAGTTTTCTCCCCATTTCCCATTGACATCTTTGGACTTTTCCACCATGTCTCTATGCTAGGTACATTCCCCCTTCCCACCCCCATGACCCAATATTCCACTTCCTTTTATGTGTTGTCTTTCCCCATTAGACCGTAAGGTCCTTGGAGGCAAGGATTAAATTATTTTTTAAATTAGTATTTGTAGCCCTAGAACATAGCATAATACCTGGTATATTTTAAATGGTTAATAAATGTTTATTGACTGACTTATTGACCTTGGATGACTTGTGCAAGACCATATGAGGGGATGTCAAAGATATTGCTAGTACTTTTCCAATCAGTGTTCCTTTGGGGTAAGGTATTGTAACAGCAAGCACCCTAGCATAGCCAGGATGGTTGCTAGCACAGGTTCAACTTTAAAGGGATCAACAATCTTTAATTAAACATACACACACAAACATATGTAGACATATATATATATGTGTGTGTGTGTGTGTGTGTAGATATGTATATGTGTGTGTGTATAAAATTCACTTAGTTCAGGGGAGAAAGTCAGCATCCTGAACTTCAGAAAATACAAACAGAAATTACAAGCACACAAAAAATACAGACAGAGAAAATAACACAATTCAGCAGACCAACAGACAGGGCTTCTAGCTATCTGACCTTTACATACATACAGTGTTAGTTACCAGAGAGAGAAGTACCAACATCTGGGTTTTCAAAGTTGGGGGTCTCAATGGCTACCCAGAGTCTCATCTGGTCAAATCATACAACTCTCCCCATAAATGAACCCCAAAGCAAAACCTCACCTTGGGAATATATATATATAGCCTTCTTCAGGGTCAGAGGACATCACAATTTGCGTGAGCCACTATCTAATTACAAAGTAACAAAAGATGTGAACCTCCCTGAAAAACCTCCCCTAAGCAAGCTTCTCTTGTTGGCCTCGACATAAGGCCTCTTAATGGGCAGGGAAGATCTCTTCAACTCCCATTAACATTATAGTTATTCAGCACAAGTGTTTAATTATTTATGAAACCTGCCACATCACCAGTGTATGGAAATTTGGATTCTAGGGTGATATATGACTTACGAGGCTGCTAATTCAGGGCCTGATATGGCTGTATCCACTACTATAAGGAGTTTATAAATAGTAACCTTTCGGTGTTCATCCTTCAAATAAATCTGTATTCATTCCATATCTATAAATCTCTGAAATATGTATTTCTTATACCTCATAATTAAAATCCAATCTCTGATTGGCTTATTTATCAGGCAAAAACACATATCATGGTGTTAGCTTTATTATTGGCTTATTTCTTCCTTCTACCTTGATGGTCATTAGTATACTCCTACTTCTTTATGAATAACATATCACCTAGAAACTCTCAGAAATGCTTTATAGATTTCCTCACATTAGTGTATTTTATAGACATATGATTTCCTTCCTTTTCTTTTATCGAATCAGTTCTCTTGAATATGGCTATACCCTTCTATTCCAATTTTTAAGTAACTGTGTTCTATGTGTCAATGATGCTGATAAGAGCAAACAAAATCAGATAATCTTAGAACTGGAAATGTCTTTCATGATTACATGATGAAATTTTCTTTCCAATATCTTCTACCACATTCTGATCAGTGGTCATATGCTCTCTACTTGAATATTCCTAATAATTCCTAATTGAGAGGTCAGTATTTCAAGAGGCAGTATAACCTATAAATAGAAAGTTCTACCTATTAGAAATCTCTTCCTTATCAATATAATTGCCTGTAACATTTCAATTCTGCCCTTTGGAGCAACTCAGAAATCTATACCTTTTCTACCTCATAGTGCTCTAAATAATTAAATAAATTGATCACATTATCTCTTAGGTTTTTTTTTTCTTTTGCAGAATAAAGACTCCCAAATCTATCATCTGCTTCATATGTAACAGTTTTCAGACCCTTCACCATCCTTGCTGCCCTTCCCTGAAGGAACTGTAGTTTCTCATTGGTCCTATTAAAACGTGGGCTGAAAAAAATATATAAGTATCCTAACATAATGGGGTGGGGGAGGAGGGACTTGATGGGAGCAATACATATGAGTGTTATCACCATTTTTGCTGGTAACCAAGATCATTGCATGGGCTTCTGTTTTCTTATTTATAAAACAAAGGGGTTGAGGTAAATGATCTCTCTTATAATTCTATTATTTTCTCTGACCAACTCATAATATGATAGGACAGTTACCTTCTTTGATTAGGAAACCATATTTCTGTTAATACAGCTTCATTTGCCATAGCTTAGTATTTTTTTTTTTTTAGCAAATGAGCTCCAGATTGAGATCGACTAAAACATCCACATATTTTTTCATACAAACTGCTTTTAAGCCAACTCTCTCATTTTGTACTTGTACATTTTTTAATGTTTTATATAAGTATCTAAATGTAGGACTTTTCATTACCCTGGCTCCCTTTCATTTTATTGTTGTTAGTTTGGACCACAGTTCCGGATTATGAAGATCAGCCAAAATAGCTGAATATATCAGTTATTCCCTCACAGCCTTATGTCATCCACACATTTGGTAAATGTATCTATGATATGTAATCTATGATAGATGAATTTCTAGCTATCAATCCATACATCTCTTTCAAAGGGGGTCCTCTAAGGAGATAATTACGTAACAACAAGAAAAGTGTACTTTTAGATTTAGAGGTTTAGTACATATGAAAAAGTTGGAAATGCCATTTCTTAGCATATGGACCAGATTTCCTGCACATAGTCAAAGCTGTTTTCACACATCTTTAAATTCTCATTTAAACTAAAGCCCAAGCTGTTCTGAAGCATATCTTGTGTACATGATTTGCTTAATTAATAAAGGCAGCAGTATGTTGGTTTTTTTTTTTTTACCAAATTGTCATAAAATTAGATACCCTAGTTCCTTCTGGGTAAATAAAGTTTAATTCAGAGGTAGGAGACTTCCTTCCATTTTCCTTTTTTCTTCAGGAATTTTGAGGCCTTAGATGGGTTGAGGAATAAATCTGAACAATGCCATTCCTCTAATAAAAAGGATGGAAGGCAGAGAGCAAGGTTTTATTTTTACAGATACATTCTTTGCTTCCCTGTGATTATTTAGTAGCATAGGAAAATCACTCAAGCTAATGATATTTTAACACAGGGTCTGACATCTTCTTCATAGATACCTGAAATTATATGGTTGCCACAATGGCCTCATGAGCCCCATTCATAACAGATGTAGGAAGAGAAAATATACACTAAAATGTTTTGTAAATTGAGATAAAAGTCACACCAAGGATGTATTGTTGTGTGGGTGAGGAGTATGGAGTGCTAGAGTATGGAGAAACAATGGAAAGTGTTAGCTATTAAGCCCATATTTTATTTAGGTTACTAAACTGTTGCTTAACAAGGAGAAATAAGGTGAGGCTATATAATGTCGTAGAAAGGGCAATCAACGTCCATGGAATGAGAAACATGGGGCCAAATCTAGAATTTTCTTATTAGCCATGTGACTTTGGACAACTTATTTTACCTCCTAAGGCCTCAGTCTCTTCATTTCAAAACTATATGATTGAACTATATAATCTCTAAGATCTGAATCTTTAATAGTAAGACGATTTAGAAGAAGTTATAACCTTATCATATGACAACAAAAACATGTCTTGTTCTACTCCTCAGATATTATCTTCATCATTCTAACAAAAGAAAAGCCTTGGGGGTCTATTGGAAAGAATTTAACAGATGTATAGTCTATGATGTTCAAGGCATTATGCTAGATATAACCAGAGGTATAGTATTGAAATACAAAGTCTGTGCCCTCAAGAAGCTTATGAAAAAGTAGAAAGATAAAAAAATATGAAATAACTCTAGGACAAGTCAGATGCAAGGTACAAGTGATCCTAACAGATTGATGAAATCAGGGAAGGTTTCATAAAACAGACAGCATTTGAATTGGTCTTTGGAGAATGAGTATAATTTCCAAAGACAGAATGAGTGGAGAAAATTCTTATAGGTTGAAAGGAAAGGATGAGCTAAGGCACCAAGGTGGAAAATTAGAGAAAACAGTTGAGGTTTTCACTATAAGACAATAAAGACTTCAATTAGGGCAATAGTAATGGGAATGAAAAATAATAATGGAAAAGATACTACTAATACAGAAGTTAGATGATTTTGAAACATATTTATCATAAGAGAACAAAATGAGTTACTGATGACAAAGAGGTTTTAGGTCCAAATTCTTAGAAAAAATCATGAAATATATAGATATAAATTCAGAACAATAGATATGGATACAGCTATAGATATGAATAAAGATATAGATAGATTAGAGATAGACATGGCATAGATATATAGTTCTAGAGCCTCTCCCCACAAAGATCTCATTCATTCCCATGTCTTTAAGAATCACCTCGATTTACATAGTTTCAATATATCTGTTCATTTCTTCTAAGATCTGTTTCTGTTTGTCTGTCTCTGTCTGTCTGACTGTATTTGTGCATGTGTGTGTTGTGTGGATTTCTGTCTGTCTCTCTGAAAGTGAGAAAAGAAACTAGTTTGGGGCAAGTGAAGATGACTTCTGTTTGAAATGCTGACCTGATGTCCATTTGGAAATGTCTACCAGGAATTTGAAAATGGGAAGTCAGAACTTAGAAGTTCAAAAGTTTAAAAAAAATTGAGATTTTGGAATTATCTAAATTAAGGAGATAGTTAATGGCATAGGAATGGATAATATCTTTGGTGGGGGGAGAGACTATAGAACTAGATAAAAGAAATGATGCTAGAATTTTGGGCAATGCCTACATTTATCTGATGGGAAAAAGAAGGAGAAGTGAAAGAGAAAGGGAAGGAATTGTGAGATAGGAGGATGTGCATTATAATGAAGGTCAAGAAAGAAGAGAGTTTAAAGGAGAGAGTGGTCAACCACATTGAAAAGTACAGAGGTCAGATGATCAGTGTTCACTCACAATTTGAAAATTTCAGTAATAGAGGCAGATAATAGATAGCAATAAATAAATAGGTGTCAGTGGTAACATAGTTGATTCTGCAATGGAGAGATATGGCTGAAAGACTTTTAAACTGGGTGTGCCAGATTGTATGGCATGACAGTCTTATATTCATTGAAAAATATAAATGGTAGCAGTAAGATGCCGCACTGTTTAGTGGATAGTAGTTGACAATGTAGTTGATTTTTGAAGTCAAGAAGAACATGACTCATTTCCTTCCATGAGTAAGACACTTAACCTCTTAATGAGCTGAAGAAGTATTATAAGACTATAAGTTACAGTGGAAATAGATCCACAGTGGAAATTGCACAGACTGATTAAACCACAGTTCCATTCTTTTTTTTTTTTTTAATTGAGAAAAACTTTTTTGTGCTTCAAACATCTGATAAAAGTCTGGCATCCAAAATCTATAGAGAGTATACATAAAGTTTTGTAAACATCTGTAAAGCTTGAAGTCCTATATAAATGTTAACTATTAAAATAAATACAAATCTATAAGACAAGTAGGTTAGAGATATAACCAATAGTTTTGACACAGGTCCATTCTTATGCCACTTTACCTCTTGCTGCCACCACCACCCCCACCCCGTCGGTCAAAAAAAAAATATCATACAGCATAAGATGGAGGAGAATAGGGGAAAGATTTTTATTCTACCTGAGTCATTAGGAGACCTAGGTTCCAATACAGTACTGGCTCTACCATTGACCTTAGATAAGCCATTTTACTTCACTAGGGCCACAGTTTCTTCATCAGAAAAATGTAGAGGGTAAGAGAGATGTGCTTTCCTTTCTAGCTTTAACAACCTATTATTCTAAGAATCTGAAAGTAGTCAGCTAAAATAACCTATCTTTTAATTTAGATTACAATCTTGTTCCATGCACAAAGGCCCTAGAATCATTACTGAATGAATAGCTGTTTCTCAACACGTTCATGATTTATGTACTGCAATTAACAGTTTGTTCCTACTTGTACCCTGAGGTGATGATATATATCAGGTTGAGATGTTAGTTATACAGAAAACAAATCTGTGTATATGTCTACAATAGACTTCTCATAGTCATTCATCCTTTCTTGTGCCTTAAAAGTTAGAGGCATTTTCAGTCCCTAATTTAAGAACTAAACATATTCATCCAAATTATGCCTAAGAAGAAAAATTGCAGAAAAGTTGAATAAGCTAACATCTGGAAATTATTATAGCCATGGGAGACTCAGACTTTATTTTCTCTTCAAATCTCCACAAGAACTCTAAATTTAATTTGGTTTTAAGATTTAATAGGAATAATAGTTTTCTTTAATCTTCTCAAAATTCAGGTTTTTAGGAGGGATTAAATTAAGAAAAAAAAATGTTTATTATCTTGTATCTCTTGTCCTAAAAACTATTCATTAACTATTTGAATTCATTTGGAAAATGATAAAACGTGAATCACAAAATAGCCACAACATGTTTTATCTTTTTGATTAATTAACTTTGTATGAAGATGACACAGTGTGGTTGATGGTGTTTACCTCTGAAGAAAATTACAAATGCCTATCATATCTCTCCAATTTCCCTACTGCAATCTCAGTGCTTTATAACAAGTATGTATAAATTTTAAATCATATGAGAATATAACTCCAATGCATACTATTAATATTTATTATCACTATGCATCCATCTTATATCTTGAAAATGTGAAGAATGAATGCTCTTGATTTAAATAAACTTTTAATAGAACAGCAAAAATGACAATAACAGTAAGTCAATAAGCATTTTTATGTACTTATTATTATGTTATCTCCCCCTTTAGGATGTAAAATCCTATAGGACAAGCACTGTTTCTAAATTTATTTGTACCCCCCCATCACTTAATGCAGTACCTGGTACATAATAAATGCTTAATACTTTTCTTTTTACTTGCAAGGCACTGTGCTAAAAAGCAAAGAGGATAGACAGAAAAAGAAAGGAAAATTAAGAAAGGAGAAATAAAAGAAATAAAATTTTAGAAGCAGAAGGGATATCAGCACTTATTTATTCCAATCCATAACCAAAAAGACCCATCACAATGGTATATTTAACAACTTGTCATCCAGTTTCTCCTCACAAAACTCCAGGGAAGGGAATCCAACCACTATCTGAGGCAGCTTATTTGAAGAGCCCATTTGGACTGCTTTATTACATTCTACTAAGAAGAAACTCATGGATAAGTGAATTCAAGATATATGAAAAATAAATACATAAGAGATTGGAGAAGGAAGGGTACTACCTACCAGGGAAATCAAAAGTGGTCTTAAAGGAAGTGACATTTGAGAGATGAACCTTGAATGCAACTGAGAATCCCTAAGACAAATATAAGGAGTCAAAGCATTCTAATGCATAGGGGACAGCTTACATGAATCCATAGAAGTGGGCAGTGGGGAAACAAGCTAGTTTGTCTAGAGCATAGAGGATATAGGGACATTACTCTCTCTCTCTCTCTTTCTCTCTGCATGAGTGTGAGCTATATAAATACATATAGTGTATATATATGTAAATATATGTAACTTTATATACTATACATTATTATACTTTATATAACTTTATATACTATGTATTACTATGTATATAGTTACTATATAACTATACATAATGTACATACAGACACACACATATGCAAGCTTTAGTCCCAAATTGGGTATTTTTATTTGAGTATTGCTCATTACTATGTAATGAGCCTAGAAAAATATGCTGGAGCTTGATTATGAAGGTCTTCACATAACAAATAGGAGAGTTTGTATTCTGTCCCTGAAGCAATGAGTAGCTGATGAAACTTCCTGAGTAGGGAAGTGATATGAGCAGGCCTGTGATTTTGAAATCTCTATTAAACAGCCATGTGGAGGAGAGATTAGAAAAGAGAGAGTCATGAAACAGGAAAGCCAATAGGGATGATATTGAAATAGAATCCTGGGATGATATAAATCATACAGTCTTCCTTTTCATTTTACAGATGACAAAATTTGAGGAAGAGAGGTGAAGTCATCTGTTCCATGTCATATAATCAGAAAATAGCAAAGCCAGGACTCAGATTCAGTTATTCTTCCTGCATATTCAGCATTCTTTCCATGCTACTTCCATGTTGTCTCCAATAATCCTTTCAGGGGCTAAGAGGAGATGAGGAGCAGAACCAGGGTGTTTTGAGTATGGGTAGTGATGTGAGGACAGATATGAGATGTTAAGGGATCAGAATCAATGGTACTTGGCAACCGATTAGATATGGGAAGAGTATGACTAAAGTGTCAATGATGACTCAGGATGTGAACCCAAGAGATTGAAAGAATGGTTGTATCCAGGACAAAAATATAAATTTTAGAAGGTGGGGTGGATTTGAGGAGAACAATAGTCAATTATATTTTGGACATCTGTAATGGAAAGCACAGAAGTAGTTCACACTTTGTTTCAGCTATTGAATTAACACCTAGTTTCAGTTCAAGTTTCTTTTGAGCCTTGTATCTAGTCTGTTAAGAAACAGAACATGTTAACCCCACAACTTGTGAACCCTAGAACTTTACAACCCTAGAACTCATGAACTCCTGCAACAGGAAGGGGAGGGGCTAATGACTGTAAACAAGGAGAGGCCCAGGGTTAGAGACAGCAGAACTGAAAAGAGGACTTTTGTGGTGGCAGAGTCAAGAAGGAGAAAACTTGTGGTTTCCCATCACTCTGTTTGTCTGCTCTGTCTGTGTTGATGTTTGTTTGTGATACTTTGTACAGAAGTCCTGGGACCTTACTGGAAGCCCTGAAAGAGGATTTTCTGGTTGTATGCTTACAGACCTATGAAGGACTTGAGGTGAACTGGACATTATGAACTTTAATATGGAATGGGAATTGGATGAAGAACTGGACAAAGAGCTGGAAAAGGAACTGGGAGCTGCCTGCCTTTGAACCCAGGTGACAGTTGGAGGTGGGACCATAGAAGAGGAACATGGAAGCTGAGAGCCAGCCTTGAGTGAAGCTGAAAGAATACTTTACTTGGATAACTTGGATACTGTGTACCGACTGAGAAGATTATGATTTACTGTGACCTAGGGGTGGAGAACTTTGACTTTTGTACTTTGTGATTGAGTTAAGGATTTTGTGATTGACTAAATGAATGTACTTTGTTTAAAACTATGTGACCACTTTGGTGAAAACTGTGGCCATTTTAGTGATGAGCTGTTGAGTTGTGACATAGTGAATGCTGTATTTTGATTTTCTGTGATAAGTTGTAACATTGAATGCTGTATTTTGATTTTCTATGAATGTTTTGCTCTGATTTGTTATTGAATGAATTGAGAGCTCACTATGCTATGTAATTAGAACCTTGAAAGCTGTTCAAGCAGCAGTCCTCAAGAAAGTTGCTCATGTGTGGCTTTACAACATTCTCAGCTTGAGATGCCTTGTAAGATATACCACCACTCAGTTGGAGATAAAGAGCTGAAGCTCAGAAGAGAGATGAGGACTGAATATATATATTTGAGAGTCATCTTCATAGAGATGATAATTCAGCACATGGAAATAAAAGAGATAATTGACAGAGTATAGCAATTGTTAAGAGAAGAGGATTAACTCACTGATAAGTAGTAGGTCATAAATAACAGCAATGACAACAGTAATAATAATAACTACTGCTGCTGCTGCTACTTCTGCTACTACTACAACTACTACTATTACTACTACAACTATTAGCATTTACATAGTACTTATAGTTTTGCAAAGTGCTTTATATTTCATTTGATACTCAAAATAACCCTATGAAGTAGGTACTATTATTATCCCCATTTTTTTTTTTTACAAATGAACAAACTGAGGTAGAGGTTAAGTGGCTTATCCAGGATCATATTTCTAATAAATGCCTGAGGGAAGTTTCAAATTCAAATCTTCCTGAATTCAAGTTCTTCACTATTTATTGTGCCACCTAGCTGGAATAAATAGAAGTAAACAGTCAAATAGAAACATACTGACACATACATTAAGAACGTGCAAAGGAGATTGAGAATGATCAGTCAACATGGAAGGAAAAAAGAACCAAACAGAACAATATGAGATGTAGAATGGTGAGGTAGGGGACAAGGCAGGGGGAGTATCCAGATGGAGGGAGTGGTCAATGGTGTCAAAAGCTGTAAAACAGTCATGATTGAGAAAAAAATTATTGGGTTTATTTTTTTAATTAATTTAACTTTGGGGAAAGAAGTATGATCACCAGTTGTATAATCACCTCTAATCCTGTATTCATGCTGTTAACTCAAACTTTGACTAAAATCACCTCCCTCAACCTCCTCTTACTTCTAGTTAGAAGGTAGAATACAAAACTCCTTCCAATGCCTTCCTTTACAGAGAGCAGAAACTGAACTTTTTGGCTCACTCCACTTTGTATCTGCTGCTCTGCCTGGTTTCAGCTCACTTTCTTGCCTCATGTTATGTTTTTTTCTCTCCCCATTAGATTATGACCTCCTTCAGGACAGGGCCTGTCTTTCTTTTAATAATTGTATCCCCAGAGCTTAGAGCAGTGCCTGATATATAGTAGGTACTTAGATAAATGTTTATTGCATTTACTGGGTTGATGGAAAAGGAAGTCAGAGATTGAAAAATTGAGAAATAATTGGGAGGTAAAAACATAGAGACAAAGAGCGTAGACACATTTCATTTTTCATTTCTCTGGGAATTTTGCTATGAAAGGAAAGAGTTACAGATAGGTGGTATTAAAAGATGTTAGGGCCAAAGGGAAGGGTTTTTTTTTTATTTGTATGTGTTTGTGGGTGCATATGCTTATTGAGGAGGGAGATTCTGATATATTTTTAGGTGGGAGGAAAAGAGCCTTTAATGATATATTCAGAGACTATATAGAATGATAATCAGAAATCTATACACGACTATTCCCTACTGACCTAAATTTGCTTTAAAAATGCAGTTGATTATTATCTTTTGTTTTTATTAGCACCAGAATTTCTCCCAGTATCTCTCCCTCTTGCAAAAGAATCACAAAACCAGAGAATCTCTGAGTTGGAAGAGATTTTTGAAGTTCTTCTAGCTCAGTCAACATGTGACCAAGAATTATTTCCAAAACACAACATAAGACATGCTGACTTTGCTTGGAAAACGTTACTGAAAGGGAACACACTATATTTCAAGGAAATTCACTTCATTTGTAGAGAACTGTAATTGTTAGCAAGTTTATTCCTACATTCATGCTTATCATGGAGATTGGAATAACTGTCCCACCTCTGAAATATATTAGCTGTGTGACTCTGGGTAAGTCATTTGTCTTCTCATTGCCCACAGGAAATCCTAAAATGATAAGTTGAAAGAGAGCTGCTGATCTGCATTAGTAGAAGGAGTGTCTTCATCATAAGCTACTCATATCAATTAGATCATAAATCATACAAAAATTAATAATACCACAAGAACTTTAGTTCAAAGCCCTGGTGTAAGAAAAAATAAAACAATGTATATATCAGTGCTTTTCAAAGCATTATATAATTATTAGCTATTATATTACATTGAAATCTGGTATTCTTCAAATTTCAACCACTGTTCTTATTTTTATAGTCTGGGCCAAGCAGAGTAAATATAATACTACTTCTATCTAATATCTATTATCTATATAATATCTATATGAATTCGAATACTACTTCTATATAATACCCCTTGAAATGATTAAAGACAACTATCACATCGCACTTAAATTTTCTCTTCTATAAGCTAAATGCCTTAAATTCCTTTCATTGATCATCATATTGGATAACCTCCAATCCCTTCATCATCCTAGTCACCCTCCTCTGAATAGTCTCCTACATGACAGTCTTCCCAAAGGATATTGCACCCCTAAAATTTAATAAAATTTGATACAGTATTATAGATGTTGTTTGGCCCCAAAAGTATAGGTGGAATCATCAGTTATCTAGTTCTGAACACCATGGCTCTTTTAGTATAGCCAAAGTTTGCATTAATGCAAACTTTTTGTAAGGCTGCCATTTAATATTGTTTGAGTTTTCCATCTCCTACAAATTCCAGATTTTTTTTTCAGAATTTTTTCAGCTATCTAGCTGTCTTTCTCATCTTTTACTTATGGAATTCATTTTTAGACCCTTATGTATAGAACTTTTTAAATTTATCCTTGTTACATTTCTACTTATTGGATTTAGTCTGCTGAGATCTTTTTGGGTGATGATTTTGTCACCCAATGAATAAATTATCCTTTTCAGCTTTGTGGCATCTGCAAATTTGAAAAGCCTTTCAGCTAGGCCTTTATCTAAGCTGTTGATAAAAATATCAAACTGTACCAAACGAAGAACAGGTTTCTAGTTCATTCAGCTATAGCCCTCCTTTCAAACAGCCCTGAACCAGGGCAAGAAAGAGCACTGATTGTAAAGTCTTAAAGGAGTAGACAGGGGGCAGAATTTTGTCATCTATTTTATGTATTCAAATTTAGGGATTCCAAAAACTAACATTTGTGTAGCATTTTAAGGTTTGCAAAGCAAATAATATATTTTCATTTTATTTTCACAGCAACCCTGGAAGGAATGTTCTATCATTACCCCCATCTTACATATGAGGAAACATGCCGATGGTAGATAAGTGACATACCTACTCACACAGCTAGTAAATGTCTAAGGCCAAATTTGAATTTGACTTCTTGATTCCAAACTCAATTCTCTATCTACTGTGCCACCTACCTGAAATTATATAAGTTCCCTGTTGATAAATGCCTCTGTCAACTACTTTTATATGATCCTACTACTTTCCTCAGCATTAAGGCAAGCTGCTTTCACCAATAGATATCCTGGTCAAACTTTTCACATGTTGATTCTCACCTGTGTGAGCATTTATGAAGGCACATGACTGGAAGAGCAAACTGTATTGATTTCTGGTCTTTTTGCACTTATTCTTTCTTTCTTTGCTTATAGTTTAAGTATATCTCTCTTCTGTCTGCCTTGTATCTGCTTCCTCCATTCCTTTGTACCTCCCTGCATTGCTGAGTGTTTCCTGGTCCATTGATCACTTACTTGGCACTACTCCTGCCAGGGTAGCATTGAGTCTCTGTACATAGATTGCATCATGTTTCCCCAGTCCTATTTTCCCATCCTCCCAGATTTAGAGAATGTTCCCTATGTGATACCTATGTGGTTTTCTAATCTTAATCTAGAGACCATACAAGTTGACAATAACCCTTCATCTACTGCTACAGGGAAGGATATGGAAGAAAGAAAGGTAAACATACTTCTTGAACATATTGATAGAGCTTGTGTATAACAAATATAACATATTGATAGAGCTTAGCAGATTAGGGTAGGTGGGCCTACTGATTAATAATACATACATGCTCCTAAATTTATATGAAAAGATTCTCTTTTCTTAATGGATGCATGTTTTCCAGAGAAACATTTAGAGTGTAATCATTTACAGTGCAAAAAAAAGATGTCAAACACACAGCTGGGGAGCCACAACATTCCAGGTTAAAATGTAACTGGGAAATATATAACAAAATAAATACAAATATAATAAAAAATAGATAACATAACATGTTAAAACTAAGTCAACATACTGACAGTAGGGACCTTTATGTGCCAATTAGTGGCCCCTGGATCTTTTTGAGTTTGGCACCATGGATTTATACATCTATGGAAATGACCAACCAAACACATCTATAAGACTATAATTATCTTGAAACCCAACTTACTTTAAAAGAGCTTGAATAATCAACTCTTAATGAAAGAAACAATCTAGACCCAGTACTTAACACATTATTATTAAGGGTTGAATTCTATTACTTTACTTATAAAGATTCTACAATAGAGACTGTCTGGGGTGATCTGTAATATAAACCTGCAATCTCCAAATATTTGCAAAGAGTAATGATGTTGATACCAGTTGGACTTTGGAGAGTTAATGTTGGTCATTTACGGGAACTTGTCTCTAGTTCCTGTTAAAATAATGATAATAAAAGAAAAAGAAAAAATACTAATCACAGATTCCAAGCATCAAAATGTCAATATCCTATTTAGAAATTTATTTTTAAAAGGCTTTTTTAAATCATTGAGTCTATTTAAAAGCAAGAAATTCAACTAAAAATAAATTAATTTATTGTTTTGTTAATTAAGTCAATGCTTTTGTTTAAAAAAAAAATGGCTACAGACAGAAATAACCAAAACAGACAAAGTTATGGTCTGGGTTACCAGAATTCAATTATGTTTAAAGGGCATGTGATGGCAGCATTAAAGGCTGTATTTGGAATAAGCATTTATGAGAACAGATAAATATGCAAAATAATATCTGTAATCCCACAGCAAAACTATCATCCTTGACAATTTTAAAGGGATTGTTTGTTTGCCCAGTGTTCTAGTCTTTCTTGGCTCTGACTGTCATAAGTAATTTCAGTTGCTATGGTACAGTAGCTCAATCTAAAATGAAAAGTTGCAGGCCTTTCAAAATAATCGACAAGAAGGAAAAAGGGTAAATAGAGATTGCAGAGATTATGTCTGTTGCCCTACAAAGTCTGGGTTCAAAAAAGTATTAGCAGTTAATTAAATATTGACTCGTATTTGGTCCTGTGTTCTTTGCCCTATTATGTGCCTCTGTTTGTTTATCACAAGCTTAACTTTTGAGGCAATACCAGATAGTAATATACTGCTGAATTATGAAAGATTTAAGACATACCCCAATTAACAATAATATAATAATAATAATAGCTAACATTTTTATAGTGCCTACTATGTGCCAGGCCCTTTGCTCCACTTACAATTTATATCTCTTTTGTTCCTCACAGCCACCCTGGGAGGTACTGCTATTATTATTCCCATTTTATAGTTGAGGAAACTTGAGAAAACAGAGGTTAAGTGATTTATTTGCCTACGGTCAAACAGCTAAGGTAAGTGTTTCAGCCCTGGATTCTAACTCCAGTCTTCCTGAGTCCAGACCATTACTCTCTGTTGTGCAACTTGGATGTCTTCACACACATACACACATATATGGATACATGCAATGCACTAATGTTCCTTAAATAACACATTCCATTTCCTGACTGCATATTCACCAGCTATGCTGCATATCTGGAATTCTCATCTTCATTTCCATCTTTTGGCCTCCCTGGCTTTCTTTAAATTCCAGCTAAAATCCCATCTTTTACAAGAAGTCTTTCCTGATCTTCTTTAATGTTATTGCCTTCCCTTTATCTCCTTTTTGGTAACCTCAATATTTAACTCAGTGCTTCGCATATAGCAGATGCTTAAAAATTGCTTCTTTAACTGACTGACCATGACAGCCACAACAAAATACCCATCTGTATTTAAAAAGCTGATTTCATTCAATATAGTATATTTCCTTTCTTGACAGGGAAAAACTGACCCAAGACTAAAAGATATGGGATGATATATTCAGACAAGGATGATGATTGAAAATCATGGGGTTTGTTGATGGTATAGTGGTAGCTATTATATTGTGAACTTGTGATTGCATCTTTGAGCTATGGAAACCTACTCCTCCTATGCAGATCAGTAACTAGTTATGTTTTTAGGGCCTAGGACCACTTGGAGCTTAGTGGACAAAGGGACAGCTTTGGAGTCTGGAAAACCCAGTCTGAAGTCTGGCCCCTGAATAGTTGTGTGACCACAGACAACTTAAATAGAGATTTAATTATTCAGATATTCACCTTTACTTCTAGGACCCACTTTTCCCCCTTTCCAATAATCTTTCATTGTCATCTGTTTTCAAATATCCTCAAAGAAAGTTTATTTCTATTAATCTCAAAGTAAGGTAATTCTGTAACCTCAGAAGAATTAATTTTTTAAATCATTTTTAAGGGCTCACTAAGAGTCAGGCATTATGCTTAGCAATTAGGATACAAATGCAGAAGGGGGCAGAAAAACAAGAAAGATTGCCCTCAAGGAGTTTACATTATAGTAGGGAATAACAATACACATAGGGGAGAAGGGGCTAAGCAAGGGTGCTTTAGTTTGAGAGGGACTTCACAGAAATGGTGAGTTGAGTCATAGAGCCATTGATTAACAAATCCTTTCCAGGAATGGTAGTGCTGATTTGATTATTGTTCCCAGAGGAGGTAGGAACTCTATGTACAAGGGTGTGGAGAGAGGGAGAGGACTCAGAATTTATAGTAGGAAGAAGGGTGAGATTCTTGATATAATATGAATGAAGAAACCACACAGATGAAAAAGACATCCTAGACTGCTGTCAACAACCCCTATAACAATGGGTGTATTTGAAATGAGATGGACAAGTTCATTTCTTGCTTAATTCATTGAGCTCTGCATTCTGGGTAATTCACTGGTAGTTGGAGCCTATTTGACTTATTATTATTTAGTAATAATTATAGTTGCTAAATAGACTCTAATTCTTACCCAGAATATGGAGCTCAGTGAATTATAACTAACAATTATAATTAATAATTGTTATTAATCAATTAATAACCTGCTTTTATAGAGCATTTTAAGATTTCCAATTTTTTTTCCAAATACTCTACAAATATTATTTCATTTGATCCTTACAACAACCTTAGGAGTTAGGCACTGTTAGTATTCTCATTTTAGAAATTAAATGTGTAAATTAATTTTAGAAATTAAATTTGTGGGCAGACCCACAAATGATTTTACCAGTGTCATGCAGCTAGTAAATGTCTGAGGTAGGATTTAAACTGAGGTCTCCGACTACAAATAGAGAACTCTTCAGAATTTGGGGGTATGTTTTTCATTACGTATCTAGAAGATAACTATCCCCAAGGTAAAGGGATTCAGAGTGATTCAGTCAGTCAGAGGTGGTTCCGGAAGAACCATAATGATGACTGCCCAATTCCAAGTACAGTTGGCCATAGAGAGACTAGTAAAACCACATTTTAAAAAATCCCTTAACTGGTGAATTCAAGAAGTACATAGACACCTTGGGTAGAGGGCTATCTCCTTATGTTCCATACTAACAGAGGTCTAAGAGATGATTTTTTCATCCAAGCTCAGTTTGCTATTATAAGTAACATCAAAAGTTACTTACAAGAAGATACCTAACTGGCATAGGTATTTGTTGCAAGGGTGTAAAAAATATCCCTATAATGTTACATAGCAACAAAGTAGATATTAGAGACAGAGAAGTCAAGGAGGAATCCATTGCCTTCTATAAGACGAAGGATCTGCAGTACTATGACATTTCAGCCAGAAGTAATTATAATTTTGAGGAATCTTTCCTTTGGCTTGCTAGAAAACAATTTATTAGAGAGGACAGTTTGGAGTTTGTCACCATGCCTGCTCTTACAAGTCCAGAAATTGTCATGGACCCAGCACTAGCAGCACAGTTATGAATAGGACTTACAGATTGTAGAAGACAACTGTGCTCCCCAATGAAGATGATGAATTGCAAGGGAATGAAGCTAGAGACTAGTGTCATAGGTCTACTTTTATAAAAGAAACTATCCTGTGATGTCAGTGATATAGCAAGTTTGCCATTTTATTATATGGCTAAGCAGAACAGGTACTTAACCAAGATGCCAAAGGAGATGAGCAGGAGTGAATTTAGCATTTTAAAAAATATAAAGTAAATCATACTTAAATATATGTTTTATTTAATAAATATTTATTCAAATGAGTATGAGTTCATATTTTAGACCTGAGTATTTAATTGTTTGGGATCACAATTATGTCCTCCTTGAATTTCAGTATTACTACAGTATTCAATAGTAAATCATGTCTGTTTCTGCATTCCCATTATTTTTTGTTTAGATCATAATAAAGTTGTATTTCATGTTTTTAAAATGTGCCCTAGCAAGACCAGCTTTGGGTAAAACCACAAAGAAGGAAATGCTTTACATCATGTTTGCTTTTTACCTCCTCACTTCACCTCCATTCCTGTAGAAAGGATTTTTAACATAAGGTTGTAAACTTGTGTGTTTTTTTCAATATGTTTGTAACAATTTTAATATACTTTTCCCCTTATAATTTTATATATTTTATGAATTTAAAAATAGTATTCTGAGAAGCGGGCCTAGGTTTCAGCAGATCATCAAAGGTTAAGAAGCTATGGTCTTGCCCAGGATACCTCATTCAGACTATATCTCCCAATTAACACTAGACTAGACTGTTTTTCATCCTTGGACACCGTTCCTATTTCTAATACCTAGAAATCTAGGTTTATTTTTCTGATTCCCCATACTCCAGGGGCTCTATTTACATTTTTGTCTTATTTTGAAGTTTTAAACATAATAATACAAAGGGGAAAGAAATTTTAAAAATTCAGGCACCCTATCAAAACCAGTCTGAGGGTGATTTTTTTTTCTGGCAGAATCCCTTTTCTTCCAGAAATCATGAAATCATACCATATGGGACACTGCCTACTCCACCTATGCATAAGGCAGGCCTTGTCTCCTAAACCACTTGTGTTTTGATTTATTTTTAAACATAGGAATTGCTCTGAGAAAAATATTCTTCCTTCAGAGGCATTGTTTCCCTGTCAAAAAAAAAAAAAAACTCTATCAGGGGAAATTCTTCCCTTACTGTAGGTAACCTTACTATGTGGAATATTTCCTTAGTCAATGTTTCTATATAGCTAATTAGTCAGAGAAATGTAACTTTGTATGCAAATTTATAATATGAATATCTGGCACATATACATCTACTCATTTCATGTATATTTGTATATACATGTACAAATATACACATACATAGTGAGAATGTGAACATTCAAGTGAAAATTTGCATTGGCATTCTTTGGATTAGGACCTCTGTGATACTATCAGTACAGATGTAATTACAGATAAGGAACCAGCTCAAAAGGATGTAGCCAAAAAAAGTTGAGCAAATACAGATAGAAAAAAAGAACGAGAGGGGCAGCCAGGTGGTGCAGTGAGTAAGAGCGCCAGCCCCAGAGTCGGGAGACCCGGGATCGGTTCTGGTCTCAGATACTTAGCACCCACACAAAATAACTGGCCATGCAACCTTGAGCAAGTTACTTAACCCCAATTGCTTTAAAAAAAAAAAGAATGAGATAAAATAATCCTGTTCCTCCTGTTTTGTGATCATATTTAATATTCCTTAAGTAAACAGGGAAAATTTGCTTATTGTAGCTATACTCAACTCATATCGTCTTACTTCTGAATCATCATTTATGGTCTTAAAATAAACATATTTAATCACAAACCCACACAATAGAATTTCTAATCTCAAAGACCTTTTTGTAAGAGAATAGTCATCCCTTCCACATCACTCAGGTTAGAGGTGCAGTGCCCCTGTGACCTGGAAAATCTGTATACAATTTTTTGGCCCTCCTTTTGCACCAGAGAAGGTCTGAATTTTTTTCTTTCATGGGGTGCTTATAGTACTTTCTTGTAAAATTTAGGTTGATATTATGCAATACTATACATATATTTTATTTATTTCTGAGTTTCTAAACTTTTTCTGTGTCATCTTTTGACCTTCATGTGTCATCTGTGCCTTCTTCAAAACTCCCCCAATATTCTCATTTAATTTCTTATGGCAATCTACAATATATCAAAATTGTGATGGAGAAAACAAGATGTGGAAGTGATGACTCTAATGAATTCCCTGAAACATTTGAAATTTCAGGAATATAGTTTATGGTCAGTATTTTAATAATATTTAATAATAAACACCTAATATGGTGCATTGCTTTGTGCCCTTATACAAGTCACTTATTCACTTCTTTCCCACTTCCATAAGTTTTGGTTTCCTTATCCACAAAACAAGAGATTTATATGGTCTCAAAGGTCCCTTCCACCTCAAACTAATGGTCCTATGAAATATTATAATTAGGGTTGCTTGAGATCCATTTAGCTCATTGTGTGGCATTTTTAAGGCTCATCCTCACAATGTAGAGTCATTATTAGAACTTCAGTGAAAATTTCCATAGCTAGTTCTAACCCAGATGTAATTTACTGTCAGATGGGCACCCACTAATGAAAACATAAACTCAAAGATTTAGAGATGGAAGGGACCTTGGAAGTCATCGATTTTTCAGATGAAGAAAACATGGCTTCCTGATTTGCCCAAGGTGATAATGTCAGAGGCAAGATATTAAACCAGATGTACTGATTCCAAATCTATCACTAGGCTCACAAAATCCTTTGAGATTTTCACAAGCAGAAAGCATAAGAGCCTACAATGTTTTCCTGTTTACATAGCACTTGCCTTGCAAAAATCCTGTAAGGTAGACAACGCAGATGTTACTGTATTGGAGCCAGATTTATTTCTTTCATCTGCATAGGGGTCTCCCAGTGAGAAAACTATACCAATAGAGATTAGTATCTTTTGTACAGTTATCTACTTTCAAAGGGTTGTTGGGGGCACTGACAGTTTCAGTAACTTGTCCTAAATCACACAGCGAATATGTATCAACATGTAGGGGAAGGACTTGAACCCAGCTCTTGCTGAATTCCAAGTACATTCTCTATCCCTTATGACATGCTGCTGTCCTGGTACTGTCTTCATTTTACATATGAGGAAAATGAAGTGAAGTGCTCAAGTCACACAGAATGTAAGTGACAAAGACAGGGTTTCAAACTTTGTCTCCAACAAACATAAAGGATAAATTCAGTATGTTCTTCATTACACTTAGCACAGTGCCCGGCATATAGTGGGTGCTTAATAAATGTTTGTTAACTGATTTGATTACACTGTGCTGCTTTTCAACACTCTGATGAGTTTCCCCCAACCTAATGTGACCTCTAAAATTTTAAATTTTGAAGACCTCCTTGGTAATGGAAATGTCTACATATACTCCAGAAATAACAATGTCTTCAATCCAGCACCCTTCTCCTCAATATGACAGCCAGGTGGCACTGTGTATAGGGTTCTGTGCCTGGAGTCAAGAAGATCCCACTTCAAATCTATCCTCTGATACCTAATAGCCATGTGACCCTGGGCAAGTGTCTGTTTGCCTCATTTTCCTAAGGATTAGGGTAAAGTGGAGATAATAACAGCACTTACCTCCTAGGGCTGTTATAACAATCAAATGAAATATCTGAAAACACCACAGTTCCTTGCATGAAGTAGATGCTATATAAATACTCATTCCCTTCACTTTCCTGATTCTCTCCCTCTCCCCCAGGCCATCAGCTCTGCTTCCAGACCAGCCAGGGGATTAATCCCTGTAGAGAAACCCTCACTTCATCTGCCTCCCTGCCATCCCACTGCTACCACCAAGTCAAGCAAGCCAGTCTAGCTGAAAGAGCAAGGTACTCTAAGGGATAAACAAGAGGTATCATGCTCCAGTTGGGCCAAAACACTTCTACTCTATTAGCTACTCTATACAACCATTTCTCTCCGTGTTGCAGTGGAGAAAGATCAAGACCCTGCAGTGAAAAGCCCTGGGAAAAGCAGCACTGAAGCCCCCAACTCTCAACCTTCCACTGCCCACCACTAGCCCTGATTCCAAGTGCACTCATCCTCCAGGGGAGCAAGCATTGTGAAGAGGTTCACCATCCCAGCTCTAGGTTTTTGTTCTCTCCTGATTTTCATTTTCTATATGTGACCACTTCTCAGTCTCCTTTGCTGGATCCCTCTACATTATCTCACTGGGTAATCTGATCAGCTCTAGTGATAATTATCTTCTATGCAAATGATTCAAATAATTTTCAGATCTATTTATCTAATCCTAACCGCTCTTGACCTCCCACTTTGCATCTAAAATTGTCTACTAGACATCGTAAGCTAGATGTCCTGTAGACATGTTAAATTCAATATGTCCAAAGCTGATCTCATTAGCATTCTACCTTCTCTGAAATTTTCTGTTGCTTTTGAGGATGCCACCACCCTCCCAGTCACCTGGGCTCACAACTGAGGTGTCATGCTGTAAAGCCATGCATGAGCAGTTTTTCAGACAACTGCTGTTAATAGCTTTCAAGGTTCTGATTATATAGTATAGCAAACTCTCTAGTTATCCAATAACAAATGAGAGCAAAACATTCACAGAAAATCAAGGTACAGCATTCACAATATTACAACTTACCACAGAAAATCAAAATACGGCATTCATAATGACATAATAACTCAACAACTTATCACTAAAATGGCCACATAGTTTTCACCAAAGTGGTCACATAGTTTTGAACAAAGTACAATCATTTAGTCAATCAATCACTTAGTAACTCAATCATTCAATCATAAAGTACAAAAAGTCAAAGTCCTCCACCCATGGGACACACAAAGTTACAAATCAGTCACTATTCAGTCATCAGTCACTATTCAATCATCAGTCACTGTTCAGTCATTAGTCACTATTCAGTACCCACTTTAGGGGTAGTGGGAAATATACAAGCCATCCACCCCTAGGTCACTAGTAAATTACAATTTCAGTCACTACTCAGTACTCATGGAGAGATCTTTTCATCTTGACTCAGCGCAGGCTTTCAGCATCCATGGTCCAAGTTTCCACCTGAATCTAACCAACTGCCACCTGAGTTCAAAGGCAGACAACTCCCAGTTCCTTGTCCAGCTCTCCATGCAGTTACTGCTCCACACTGGAGCTCACAGTGTCCAATCCATCTCAAATCCTTCACGGTCTCTGTTCCTAGGAGGACAAGGCTTAACAAAGCCACAAGAACATTCATGCACATTAACAAAGCCACATTTGTACAGAGTATTGACCCAACGGTCATGCTTCTTCAGTCCTCTGCAGCTCCAGCTGGCCCTGGGAAATCCTCAGCAGCCTCAGCACCTCTGGCTGGCCCTCAGAAGTCTTCAGCAGCTTCATTCTCAAAATCAAAATCACTTTCTCCCATTCTCAAAATCAAAATCACTTTCTCCATGGATGTTCCAGTCCAGCAGCAGCAGCCCACCCTTCAGGTGCTCATCCCAAGAAGTTCTGACTTTCCCAGCTGGGCTTTTCCCCTATATACAGTATTGCTCCTCCCTATTCAGCCCCTTCCTATTATGTCAGCAACAGGGGTTCATACCTTCTGTTTCTGTAACAGAGGCTTAATTTGAAATTAGGTGCTAAGTACCTGTCAGCTTAGCAATACAAAGGGGTCTTCCAGGGGGTGGCTAGGTGGCAGTGAATAGAGCACTTACCCTGGAGTCAGGAGGACCTGAGTTCAAATCCGACCTCAGACACTTAACATTTACTAGCCATGTAACCTTGGGCAAATCACTTAATCCCTCCCCCCACAAAAAAAGGAAAAAAAAAAGTACACACTCAAAGGGATGTTCAAATTTACTTACTGTTACACATGCACAACTCCTCTCTCTCAGACATCACACATATACAATCTATTGACAAGTTCTTTCAATTCTACCTTTGCAACATCTCACAAACCCCCACCCCGCTTCTCTCCTCTGACATAAGCACCACCCTCATGTGTACCTGCATTACCTCATAACTATACTATGGCAATAATTTTTTTCTTGCCCTCCCACTCTCAAATCTTTCACCATTCCAGTCCATCCTAAACTCAGCTGCCAAATTGATCATCCTTAAGTGCAGATCTGACCAACTCCCCCTTTCCTTCCCCTCCTACTTAATAAACTCCCTTTGTTCCCTGTTACCTCCAGGATCAAAATAAAAATCCACTGTTTGGCTTCTAAAGTCCTTCATAATCTGGCCCATTCCTACCTTTCCATTCTTCTCACACTTTACTCACTGTGTACTCTCTGAACTAGTAACACTAGCCTCGTAACTATTACTTTCACAGGGAACTACATCTCACAACTATGTTCCTTTTAGAATGCTCTCCCCCTGTGTTTTGCCTCCCATAATCCCTGGCTTCCTCTAAATCTACTATCAAATCCCAGTTTCTATAAGAGGTCTTTCCTGGCTCTCCCAACCCCAATGTTAGTGCCTTCCCTCTCAGATTATCTCTAATTCACCTGGTATGCACTCCATATGTCTACAGCTGTTTTCATATTGTATCCCTCATGAGAATATGCGTTCCTTGAGGACCCAAACTGCTTTTATCTTTCTTTGTGTCCTTAGTACTTAACACAATGTTTAGCCCATAACAAATACTTAATAAATACTTGTTGATTTGTTTACTTTATGTGACTAGGTAGGGTTCCATAAGCTAATGAAATTAGAGGTTCAAACCTTCAAAATAGAAAACAAAACATGCAAGGTAAAGTCCTAGATGATAGGGATACAAAGTTCATAAGTAAAAAAAACAAAAAAACCCAATAAATAGATGAGCAAACAAGCCAACAAATAAATGAATGAGCAAATAAAAATAAGTGATAAATATATGAATAAATAAAAATATATAAATGGATGAACATGGCAGATCATTTTCTTAGAAGCTTGTAAACTAGTAGGAGAAATTTTTACCCAAATCACTAGAGGTGGAAATAGCATTTGGCCCCTAGAAGAGGTCAAAACAAAGGACTTTGAAAGATTTAAGAAAGAGATCATCTTTTTAGTGGGAGAGATCATAGATTCATAGAGACCCAGTGTTTGAAGAGATCTCAAAGGTCATCTGGTTCAACCTAAACCCAAAGAGGATGACTTTTTGAACAGTCCCTTATACATGTTCACCAGCTTCAATTAAAATACCGAAATGGTAGGAAAGCCCTTCCCCTTGAAATCTATTATTTTAAGCTCAGTTCTTGTGAACTTGCAGGAGCAGCCCCTTCTACTTTTAGATAGTTCTCATTGCTAAGTCCTTCTTTATATGGAGCCAAAAACTGCCTCTAAAGTAACTTCCAACTATTGCTCCCTGAGAGATAGAATAAAATTATGTCAGAAGTGGTCTAACCAGTGTAGACCAAAATAAAATTAATTATAACCTTTCTTCTTCTGGAAGCTATGCTTTTTATTAATGCAGCTTAAAGCTTGTATAAGCTTTTTTTCGGCTGACAAGTCATATTGTTTACTGAATTTGTAATCCAGCAATATCCCCAGGTCTTTTTTTGATGTCGAAATTAGTCTCCTCTATCCTGTATTTGGGCAGTTTTTGTTTTTGACTTCAGCATAATACTTAGTGATGTGCAGTTGAAAGACTCCTGGATCTGCCATCAAAGGACCAGGTTTTGAGTTTTGATTCTACTTAATGGTTGTTCATGGCCAATTCAATTCATTTTTCTGTGCTTCTTCACTTCTACCTCTTAGTCTCTTTTACCTTCTTCTACCTTCTTCACTTCTACCTCTTAGAATCTCTAGTTTCTTTTCAGACTAAGATAAAATACAGACTTCTACATATATCTTTTTTTGATCTTCCTTCCCCATAAAATTATCTATTTTGGATATATATATATGTGCCTTACCTATATATGAACATGTTGTCTCCCCGGTTAGAACATGTTTCTTTGAGGACAGAATCTATTTCTCTTTGACATTTGCACTGTTAATGCCCAGAACAGTGAGGGGTCTCTAGGACCCCATTGTCATGATTGTGGAAGGGGGCAGGAGCAGAGATTCGGATTATTCATCTAATGTATCACAATGTCCTCATCTATAGTATCTAATACTACCATCTCTGCCCAGGTGTGCCAGATCAAGACGACCACAGGAGGACATAGCCAAGATGCTGATCGTATTCAGATTTACTGACTGCCCTTCTCCGTGTCAATTACTGAGAAACTGGCATACCTACTTGCAACCCTCCAATCCCACCGTATGTCCTATATTGAGGGATTAGTTATAATTCAAATAACTGCAAAAACAAGAGAAATTTATAAATAGCAACAATAAAAAGGAGGAAGACCTTCACTTGACACAGAGAAAAAGGAGTAAAGATAAGGGCAAACATTAAATAAAGAAAACTACTCATACAACAAAGAAATCATATGGGATAAAATTCTGAAGATAAAATTCTAGATGATTCATTCAATAGGTATTTATTGTTTCTAATGTATCAAATAATGTACTTAACTTTCCACAAAGGATGTCTTCCAAATAATATTTTAATTCTACATGAAATGCTTAAGAACATCATAGTAAATGAATATAGGTCACTAATTAGCATATGTGTTAGAAATATATTAACATCTGCATTTTTAAAGAAAATCTAATCAAACTAAATGGAGAACTAGACAGTAAAAAAAATAACTTTTAGGGAATTTAATATGCCCTTTTCATGCAAAAGGAAATCTAAGAGACAGATGTAAAATAAATAAGTGAAGGAACTGAATAAAAATGTTAGAAAATTAGGTATAAAAGACTTCTGACAATTATTGATGATAATCATAAGGTATATACATATTTCTCAGATATAAAGGCATATTTACAAAAACTAAACACATTAATATGTGAAGAATTCATAAACAAATGGAAAAATAAAAAACATATTAAATAATCACAACTTCAGTTTAATACAAGCAAAATATGAACAATAAGAACTTGAAGCAATTAAATGGAAACAAAATAATATGATTCTAGAGAATACGTATATAAAAGAGGAAAAGACAGAAATGATAAAAAAAAATTACAAAAGCAAATAATAAGGAGACTTATTGGTCAAAACTTTTGGAATGTAGCCAAAAAAGACTGTAGGGGAAAACTTATATTTCTAGATACCTTCATCAAGAAAGGAAAAAAATCAATTTACTGAGCATGCAACAAGAGTAGGAAATCAACAAATTAAAAATTCACAAATAAACATGAACACACAAATAGTACAAATAAAAGAAGAGATATTAACAAAATTGTGGACAAAATATCTAGGGCTTTCTTGAATAAAAATAGGAGCTTTATGGAATCTCTCCTAAAAGTACCAAATTGTCAAAATAAAAAAGAATTCACAACAAATGAAGAGTAAATAATGACAATTTGTTTTAAAAAAAATTTATACCCAAACATACATTAAACACAACTGAAAGTAGAAATAAAATTGAAGGAAATTTACAAATTATAAATTATTCACCACTACAGAACCAAAAATAGATAATTTAACCCATTCATTTTCAAAAATATAAATTGAAAAGACTATAAATGAACTCAGAAAGGAAAATTTAAAAAAAAACACATAAATCAACCTAAAGGTGAATTTTGTCCATAGAAAACAATGCTATATTACATAAACTCTTTGTAAAAATAGAGATAGAAGGAATATTACCAAACTCCTTTTGTGGGACAAATATGAACTTTTTATCCAAAGCAAGAGAGAGATAAAGAAAATAGATATAGATCAACAGCATTCATGGATATGGATACAAAACCATTAAAATGATTAGCAAAGAGGCTAAATAAATATTTTTCCAAAAAATAAAATTAACTAAAATAGGTTAAATTTTTTTCATGAATGCAGGGATTGATCAATTTTATGAAAACTATAAACACAACAGATTGCATTAGCCAAACAGACATAAAATCACATTATTATATAAAAAATGCAAAAAAAAAAAGGCTTTGGCAAAAGACATTAAAACACTAAACAGCATAGGAATAAGCTGACCTTTCTTTAATGTAATAAACAATATTTTTTTTCTAAAACTAAGACCTAGCTAGCATTATTTGTAATGGAAAAAGAGTACATGCCAGTAAGCATTTAATAAATACCTACTGACTGACTAACAATTGAATCAGTGATAGAACAAGCATTTCTATTTTCTTCACTATTGGCTGACAGTTGTAGAAATGCTAGTATAACAAGAAGTTTTTGTTTTTGTTTTTTGAGGGGGAAAGTTTAGGGAAAAGGAAGCAAAGCTGTCTCTATACCCAGATGATATAGTAGTATACTTAGCTTTACCAAAAGAAACTATTACAAGAAAAAAGCAAGATAGAAAATAATACCACTTTTTTAATGAAAACATTCAAAATTGCTGCAAAATATATGAGATATCTGGGAATTAATCTACCAAAATATACTAATTATTTGTATGACTATAAAATATTCTTCTGGAAAGATTTAAATAATCTGAGAGTTATTTAAGTTCATGGCTGACCCATGTTAGGTGACCAACATTATACCAAACTGAGTTACAGATTTAGGGTCATGCTTATTTAACCACCAAGAGTCGTCTTTATAGAACCAGATAAAAATAAGGACAATTTATCTGGAAGAACCAAAGAACAAGAATCCAAGAATTTTAAAGGAAATAATTAAGGGTAAATAAAGTTAAATGAAAGAGAACTAATGTTACCCAATCACAAACCATATTATAAAACAGTAACTATCAACCTTGGTTGGCCCTGGTCAAAAAACAGAAAAACTGATCAACTTTTGAGGACAAGAGAATCTATGCCAGGTATAGAGGCTATATGTGAACAAAGACCCAGAATCAAGATGAGGCAAGATAAGATCTGGGTATAATAAATATTTTATTTTAATTGGAATTAAATCATTTGAAGTAGAAAGGGAAAGAAATAACCATTTATACAGCACCTACTATATGTTAGACACTAATGCTAAAGCACTTTTTTTTAAATAAATTATCTCATTTGAACTTCAGAACAACTCCATAAGGTAGGTGCTATTGTTATCCCCTTTTCACAGGTGAGAAATTGAGGCAAGCAGAGGTTAAATGACTTGTCCGGGCTCACACAGCTAGTCAAACTTTGGAATATTTTTATTTCCATAAGCAGGAATCTATTGTATCATTAAAATGAAATGCACAATCACTGAAAGTTTTTTATTAGAAGATTGACAAAATCAAATGAGTGCATTAATGAGACCCCTTGGAAAGCCCTACAGAGGAAGGGTTGAAAAGGGCAAATTTCAGATAGTAAGACTAATTAGGGGACTATTACAATAGTCTAGTCAAGAAATGATCAGTTTAATTCTAGAATAACTTTCACTGGAGAGGAAGATGACAGATACAAGAAATACTCTAAAGTAATATTGATAGAATTTGGAAAATGGTAGACTGTGAAAGAAAAGGTAAAAGAGTCCAAAATGATTCTATGGTTATAAGCCAGGTAACTGAGAGGATGGGGGTGCTGTCAAATACAACAGGGATATGGGGATAGGCTGAGGAGGAATTAAGTTTGCATATCTTGAGTTTGTGGTGCCGATAAGACATCTGAAATATACTATTCAGTGTGCAATTAGAGAAATGGAACTGGAACTCAAAGAAGAATAATTGTGGTTGAGGGAAAAGATCACTGGAATTGGAGTGGGAGGAGTTCTAGTCTTGACCCTGTCATTTACTTAACCTGTTTGATCTTAGGCAGGACTTGAACTTCTCTGGATCACTGTTTCTTCATCTGTAAAACAAAGGGATTGAGGACTGGTGATCTCTAAAATCCCTTCCAGTTCTATAGCCTATGATTGCTAGATCACCAAGGGAGAAAGTGAAGAAAGAGAAGAGTACAGGGGAAACTGACAATTTTAGGGGATAGATGGATTTACAAGGAGGATATGAGAAATCTGCCAACAGAAAAATAGTGGCTAGAGATATTGAAGAAAAATCATGAGAATGTGGTATTAGATTTAGTAAAAATAAAAAAGGAGAGGATAGAAATGTCAAATTCTGTAAGGTCAAGAAGTATGAGAATGGGGGGAAAAGTCATTGTCAATCACTCAATAATCAATTAATAAACATTTATTAAGCACTTTATTAGGTACTGTGTTAAGCACCAGGTATATAAGAAAGACAAAACACAAGCCCTGCATTCAGGGAGATCACAGTCTGGTGTGGAAGATGCAATGCAGGAAATTACATACAAACAACATATATATAGGAAAAGCTGGAGATAATCAACAGAAGGAAGACACTAGCACTGAACAGAGGAGTGGTGGGGAGGGTCAGGAAAGGCTTCTTTTAGAGGTGGGATTCTAGCTGGGACTGTAAGGAAGCCATAGATACCAGGAGAGAATTCCAACCATGAGGTACTGAAAATAAAGATGCCCAGTCAGGAGATGAAATCTCTTGTTACAGGACTAACAAGGAGACCAATGTCACTGAATTTCAGAGTATGCAGGTATAAAGTATAACAAGACTGAAAAGCTTGGAGGGGAGTTAGGTTGAGGAAACAGATTATGAAAGGCTTTGAACGCTTAACACAATATTGTTTACTTGATACTGGAAGTAACAGGAAGCCACTGGAGTTTAATGACTAGGAAAGGGTAACCTTGTAAGACCAGAACTTTAGGGATATGACTTTGACAGTTTAGTGAAAAGGGCAGAGACTTGTGGCAGGAAGAGTTACCAGAAAGCTATTGCAATAGTACAAACCTGAGGTAATAAGGGCATGAACCACACTGTGGCAGTGTCAGAGGAGAGAATGGGACATTTATGAGAGATATCATGAAGGTAAAAATGAAAGGACTTAGCAACAGGTTGAATATGATGGACTGAGAGAGGGTGAAAAGTCAAGCATGACCTTAGATTGTGAGCCTGAGTGGCTAGGAAGATGGTGGTGATCCTGACTTGTAAGAGGGAAGTTAGGAAAAGGTGAGGGTATAGGCATGGTGAATGATGAATTCAGTTTTGGATATAATGAGTTTAGAAAAGAAAAGATGCCCCAGAAAAAAAAGCCCTGAGTAACAATTTGGGGGCAGCTAGGTGACACAGTGAATAGAGCACTGGCTCTGGAGTCAGGAGGACCTGAGTTCAAATCCAGCCTCAGACAGTTAACACAAAAAAACCAAACTAGCCATGTGACCTTGGGCAAGTCACTTAACCCCAATTGCCCTACCTTCCCCCCTCCAAAAAACAAAAAAAAAAAAAAAAAAAAAGCCCTGAAAGACATCCAGGACTAGTGGAGATCCAGCAAAGAAGACTGAGGAGCCTATTTGTGTCTAATTGCAACCATCTTTAAAGAGAGGGTAGGTGGAAGAGGGGGGGAAGAAAAACATTTACATGAAAATTGTGTTGCATATTTGAAAAGAATAGCAAGTTGTGCATAGTAGACTTTCAGTTTCATGTATAATCATCTTTTTATTGTACTATGTGTAATGGGAATGTAAATTTGAAGATCTTCCCTGCCCCTAGGCTAAAGTGCACCTGGAGCCTGGGGTGGGAGGCTTGTTTTTCAGTAGATACTTCTTGATTGGCCAGTGAGTCAATGAGATTGTTACATTCTCTGAGCCAGGAGAAGACTATATAAGCCCTGATGTGTAGCTTTGTTTTGGGGCTCACTTTGAGAAATGTTCTGTGATTTGATCAGATGAAACTCTGGAAAGCCGTTGTCCAGAGCCCCCTGCCTTTGAAACCCAGATGTTGTTTGGTATGGATGTAATGATTGGACAGTTTGGAAATCTGTCTACTTGATCTGTTTCTGTCTTGATAATTTTGTCTGTATACTCTGAAGTTCGGGGTGCTGACCTTTTTCCCCTGAACTAGGTAAACGATATATGTTTGACTGATTAAAGTCAGCTTGTTAACCCATTTTGAGTTGCTTTCCTTTATCAAAGCAGATCCAAGAACCTGTGCTGGCAGCCACCCTAGGGACACGGGGTGCTTGCTGCTACACTATGTTATGGAAATTATTGTTTTATTCCTTAAATTTAAAACATTTTTTAAAAAGCAAAAAATGAAGAGGACTGAGTAGTGGTGGTCAAATAGGTAGGAAGAAAACCAGGCAAGAGTAGTGTCTCAAAAAACTAAACAGGTGATAGTATCAAGGAGAGGAGGGCTACAGATAGTGTCTGGGGCTACATAAAAGTCATGGATGAGAAATGAGAAAAGGCCATTAGATATGACAATTCAGTGATCATTAGTAACTTTGAAGAGTACAGAAACAATTGAATGAAGTCAGACAACAGACTAAAGATAGATAACAGAGGAAGAGGAAAGGAACTGGAGAATTGAGATGCAGATAACCTCAAAGAGTTTAGCCACAAAAAGGAAGAATAAGAAAGATGGGGATGGATGCTCAAATAAGTGTTTTTGTTTTTTTTTTTGAGGAGGGAGCAACCTGGACATGCTTTAGGCAAAAAAGAAGCAGTCAATAGACAAGGAGAGATTGAAGGTAAGTGAAAAATCAGGAATGATAGAAGGGACATTGAATTTAGTGCTGAGGTCATTATTAACTTTGGACAAGAAGTTTTCAGGGGCCAGCTTGGAAATGGCAGGGGAGTAAGTTGGTAATAAGAAAGCAGATACTACAAGTGTAGAATACCATTTCTAGATTTTTTTTCCATGAAAGGGAGGGAGAAAGCAGGCAAAAGCTTGAGTGGCTTACTGGGTAAAGAGGAATTATTGTTTTATTCTTCTGTTGTTGTTCTTCAGGATAGGGGTGCCCTTGGGAGTCTTAACAGGATGAAGTGAGGGTACTGGCAGAAAGGAAAACTTAAGATTCATGAGAAAGAGAGAGGAGGTAAGAGAAATTTCATGGCGGGAAGAAAAGAGCTGTGTTAAGAGGTTAGCCTTGGGAAGGAGAGCAACCTCCTCTATAATGGGCAAGGCAAGAAGACATGTAATGTTATTAAAAAGGTTAGAAGAGATATGAGTAATTTTCCATCTAACTTCAATTTAACTTCCATTTAATTTCAATCTTTACAGTAAAAGAGGAAGAGAAGTCATCTGCCAGGGAATATGGGATGACACAGCCAGGACTAGAATCAAAATGTCATAGTTCCTAGTTCAATGTTTTTTTTCCATTCTAGCATTCCCTCCTCCTTATGTCCATCTCCCAGAAAGAATATATAAAATGATATCCTGTGATTTTTGTACCATTTATGTTCTTATTCATAATTTATATTCAACCAAATTATTTCATAGGCAATGGATATTATCCCTCCTTTATAAAAATAGATATACAAATACAGAAAAAGGATCTTTATCAACAGCATAAATTTATTTATTTATTTTTTTAAAGCAATCGGGGTTAAGTAACTTGCTCAAGGTTACATGGCCAGTTATTTCTGGGTGTGGTGCTGAGTATCTGAGCCCGGATTTGATCCAGGTCATCCCAACACTGGAGCCGGTGCTCTTCCTCGCTGAGCCACCTGGCCGCCCCTAATAGCATGAATTTAAATGATAGGTCCCTAAGCAAAAGTTTTCAAAGACGGCCACCTACATCTGCAATCTAAGCCCCCAAATTCTCAATGAATCCCTTGGAATGCCTTTCCTCTCCTTTCATGGGTCCCAGAAATCACTGTCAATTGATCAATTCTTTTCTGTTCTACTCCCCACTCATCTGAATATACAGTACTTTACAAGCAAGAATAATTCATGATAGTATGTCTAGAGGGATAATACTTAGTGCTAAGCCAAGATAAAGCTAGCTTCCACACTCTGCCCACAAAAAAGCTGGGAGAACTGGGAAGGTTTTGGAGGTACTGCAATTATTTTAAACTTCAGTCACAAAGCAACCCACTGCATATGGAAATTGAACCTCAACACTAGATATCATTGAATAAAAATAAAGTTTCCATTTTTTTTTCATTTTTTCGCTACAGTACCTCATCATGCATACCTTTAGTAAATATCTTATTCTGTGAAGCCATAAGATAAAATCAGAAGTATGTTAATTGAAAAAGATGATAAGGAATATTCAATGAGACAGACCTAGACCTAGGAGGTACAGATATTACAAGACAGACAACTCTTGATTATCTTTGGAAATGAGAAAAGTGGGTAGCATGAATAAATTAAATTCTGAAGTTGCATCTTAACTAACATCCTCCATTTAAAGATGCCTAATTATCTGATTTGAATTCTGCCTCCTTTCCCTGATTCTTCCATATGTGAATACTTCACTACGAGCCTGAAACAGACTAGGCAAGGCTACACTAAAAACAAAACAGACAAATGAATATTATTTCCATCTTAAATTTTTTTTTCCTTGAAGAAAATCCATAAACTCCTGTGGCAATATTGCATTATATATATTTTTTAAATGGTCATAAAATATGCCCTTTCATACAACCTGAATCCCTCAGACTGCTATTTGGTCCCATTTCCTTTTTTGTCCTCAATAAAACTGAAAACAGCTGGTCACCAGCTTCTGTGACCATATATCTTTTCACATATATAAAAACCATTATTGTATTTCCCCCAGACTTCAATTCTCCAGGCTGAATAATTTCAGTTCCTTTAACCTTTTCTTGTAGATCTTCCTCTTTAATCATCTCTATGACTTTGACCCTGCCTAACATCCTAGTACAACCCAAGCTACTGAATAGTGTTAACTGCTGACTGGGAAAAAGTTATAAAGGACTCCTGTAGTATTCTCTGGTTTATACCCTATTGAGTCCCCTTGCAACTGTGACTATAGCTTTACTATATATGTTGACCTCACATTTTATAGTAGAATCATAGGATTTAGAGCTGGATGAAATATCACTTTTTTCAAGTAGGATCACAGGAGTTAGGAATCATTTAAATCAATTCCTTCAATTTAGATATAAGGAATGTGAGGCTGGAAAAGGTGAAGTGATATCTCTAAATTAATACATGAAAATTTATTCCTGAAAAGTTGGATGTTTAGCAAATATTTAAGGGTAATTGGTGTACTGTAAAAAGTGTTGAATTTAGAGCTGATACCTGGGTTGAAATACTGATTCTTACAATCTCTATAATTCTGGGAAAATCTCTTGAATGCTATGGGTCTCAATTTCCTCAACTCATAATGAGGGGGTAGACTAGACCTCAAAGGTCCTTATCATCTTTAAACTAAGATAGTGAGTTCAACGCATTATTAAATCACATTTTCCCCTCTAAAGTGGAAGGTCCCAGAGGAAAATTTTAAAATGTTAGCAAAAAGCATAATAAATATTTTGCTTAAGAATCCACATCTTCCCTTTTTAGAGCAGTTTGCCTTTGTCATTTTTGCAGGCATGTAGCATAACTTTAAGCGGAGTTGGAGGTGTGGAAATTTACAAATGTTTTCTGTTTTCAGAAAATCTTTACCTGCCCTGATTTACATTTAACAGTAGAGATGCTACTATCCCTTTAAAGAAGCTTCCCAAACCCTTTATCAATAAATGTTTATTGATTTCTAGGACTAATTGAGAACAAAGACATTCTAACACCCCTTAGCTCATTAAAAAAAAAAACCTTTAGTGTTCAGTGAGTCAGCCATAAGACAAACTTAAATTTAAAAGTATCGAATAATCAAAATGGATTTTTGACAGCATGTCCTAAAGAAAAGGTCAGGAGGTTGAGTTAGAACTCAATTCTTGGGCCTAATACATGTGTGACTTCAGGTGGATGCTTTTGTTAGCTATCTCCTAAAAATAAAAAAGTACACTTAATCAAATACAATTATTGCTCACTGAGATCCAATCCAATATTAAAATGCTAGACTTGAAATGATTTTTTCAATGTCATTAAGTCCAATTCATTTCATTTTACATATGGCAAAACTAAAGCCCAACAAATTACTCAAATTAATTGTTCCTCTTAAGTAAGATACCTCATTTTTCAGATAATCATTTACTTTAGCTCAATTAAAAAATAGAGATGATATTAATACATTTGTTCGTTGCATCAGATAAATTTTAGACTAATGAACCATCTTTACTTCTAAAACAACATATTCCCAATTAAATTTATTAGGAGATTCCCCACTTCTTCTCTCCAATGCGTAGCTAAAATAAGTTGAATCCATTTAGTATACTACAAATGTTCCTAGAGCACCATGCAGGATTAAATAAAACCTTATGTAGCAAACAACACATCTGTTAGGTTAAGGCGAACATTCAATTGACTAGCAACTCTGTTGGATGTTTACTATATTGATTTTAATCTGTTTCCAAGTACATTGGTATCTATGTAGGTTGAGCAGCCTAAGTAAATACTTATTCTTTCTTTACTGGAATTCTTTCTTTACTTTCTTTATTGGAACAGTTTTTTCCCTTGTTGGAAATCTGTTCAAAGGACAATTTCAAGGCATCACACAGCATTTCAGACTAGAGAAATTAACTGGCAGACATAGAAGGAATTAATGTTTATCTAATGTAGTTTGTACTTCTGAGTCATGTGATTTATCTTCTCTTTCTCTAAGTTTACAGGACATTTTCCATCAGACTGTTTAAACTCTTATGGACTTATCTGGGAATCAGTTTCACAATTAAAATGTAAGAAAACCTGAAAGGTTTTCAAAGTTCTTCAACTTTACCTTTTCCCATCATAAATGATAATCACAGAATACCTCTAGTGACTTTTTTAAATAACAAAAGAAATCAAATATAATTCCATCATTCTGATTCAGCTTCAGTTTAAGAACATTCCTTCAATTCTATTGAATGTTAACGATAGTAGCTTTTAATTGTTCACCTTCTTGGAGGTTAGGAGGAAAGGGATTACAGCACTTATTTCAATCGTATCGGGTACTCCCAGTGAAGAAACTCTATCAGTGCAAACTGACATTCACAATGCAACTTAAGTGTCTTAGAAAGTTGCCTGGGCCACTGAGAGGTAAAGCCACTTGCCCAGGGTCAGTCAGCCTGTATCAGTAAGAAGAAAGAAGTGAAGCTAAGTCCTTCTGCCTCAAAGGCCAGTTCTCTCTGTATAATCACTCAATGCCTACTTCTTGGATTTACAAAATACAGATCACCCAGTTAGAAAAGAATTAGAAGAGAAAAAGCACTATCCTGTATACAATTTTTTTTTTTGCAAAAATTTCTGCTTAAAATAGCTTATTCTAATGACGTTCGACCTTTTGAAATTTAGGGTATAGTGATCTTTAAGGTTCTCTTATTCTGAATACTGAATTCCTTCTATGACACCACACTGGCTCATTCATAAATTCATATTGCTGGGAAAAGGGCTCATCTGAAGAAAGGTCTTGAAACAATGGGTATAAGGAATGCAAAAGGAGAAGCAATTGAAACTGTTGTTGAATTGGATAGAGAAGGGAGCAAAGCTTTAAAATTTATAGAAACCTAAACTTGTATTACAGTCATAGAGAGAATAATAGAGTATCATATATGCCAAGGTGCGTTAATCCTAGAATATCCCAGAAAGGAGAAGAAATAAAGAAGTTGGTGAATTAAATTAACATTAAAAAAGATAACATGAGATAGTGGTATCAAACACAGAGACTGAAAGATGGAGAGAGGGTTGGGAAGGGCAGGGAGGATTCCATACCATACTTTTATTTTGGTTAAGAAAGGGGACAGAAGGGAGGGAGGGAGAGAAAGAGAGACAGAGACAGAGAGGAAGAATAAAAGTAAATTCAAGGAATTTGGCTGTCTTCTGTAGACTCTCATGAAAAAGTAGCCAGGTGGTACAGTGGATTAGAGTCCCAGGCCTGGAGTCAAGGAGACCTGAGTTCAAATCCAGTCTCAGACATTTAATAACTGTGTGACCCCGGACAAGTCACTTAACCCTGTTTTCTTCAGTTTCCTCATTTATAAAATGAGCTGGAGAAGGACATGGCAAACCACTATGGTGTTTTTGCCAAGAAAATCCCAAATGGGATCATGAAGAGTTGAACATGATTAGAATGACTAAATAACAAAAAAGTATCATATGGAATGGGAGCTTCTGGAAGGTAACTAGAATGATATGAATGTAGACAAACCTAGGAACCTAGTATTGTTTTAAAACAAATTTTATGTATTGTGTATGTGCATATATAAACATACATATGTGTGTGCATATATGTGCATACATACATCTATAAATTCATATATAAATCTAAACTTAATAGAAGAATATATAAGTATCACAGCTATGAACTTCCATATGAACAGGTTAAACTCGCCAGTAAAATGGAAAGTAATGACAGAATGTATAAGAACACAAAATCCAAAAACTTGCTGCACGTATGAAAGCATTTAAAAAATAACGATTCATACAGAGGGAAAGTAAGTGGCTAAAACAAAAGTATTTGTGTATCAAATGGAGCTAAAAAGGAGAAGTTGCAGTCACAATTTTGCATAAGGAAACTATAAAAATTAATGTATTCAAGAGAGATAAACAGGGAAACAATATTATTTATACAGAGACCAGAGACAAGGATACCATATTGTTATTCACACAAAATTGTATAGTATTTAAGCTTGGAGAAAAAAAGAAAAAAATTCATGAAAAACAATGTTGGTAATAGGTAACTGTAACAGTTAACTCTATTAAAGGTAAATAAATCTAATACAGAGAATAAAATTATGTTTCTGAGTAGCATACACACACAAATATATATACATATATATGCACAAATATATATGACTGAAAGGCACTGTAAAGATAACATATAAACACATATGTCTATGTGTGAGTATATATGTTATGTGTATATATCTCAGTATCACATATTTCCTTTATATAAATTCAACAGGTAGCAGTACATAAAGAAATCATAAATGCATATATAAAGGTAGGTGTTTTAGATCTTACTTTAAAGAGGACATTGAAATGAAAGCATATACTAGTCAATAAAGGAAGCATGAACAAAGATAAAGCTAAATGGAAAAACAAATTTATATCTCAAATAATGACTGGGCTAAAGACTAGAGTAACAGTAAATAACTATTTTCAAGAGAATGAAACAGTGAGTGAACATATCAACATTCATGAAACGCAACTAAATAAGTCCTCAAAAAGATGTTTATATCTCTAAAAACATAATTTAACAAAAATAGAAAAAGAAAATTCAAGAATTGAGAACATAATTTTAAAACCAAGACATAAAAATAACAAAAACACTTAAACAAGCATAAAAATCAATTAATAAACATTTGTTAAGCACCTACTATGTACCAGTTTACTAAGTGCCAGGGATACAAAAAAAAAAGAGTCCCTGCTCTCAAGGAGATTGCAATCTAAAGGTGAGATAATATGCAGAGAAATATATACAAACTAAGCCATCTGTATTATAACAGAGGGAAGCCATTGGAATTAAGAGGCACTGAGGAAGGCTTCCTGTAGAAGGTTAGATTGTAGTAGAGATTTTTAAAAATCCAGGGAGGTCAGTAGTCAGAGAAGAGGAGCAGAGCATTTTAGGTATGGGAGACAGCCAGGGAGAATGCCAAAATCTGGGAGTGAAGTGTCTTATTTATAAAACAGTCATGAGGTAGTGTCACTGGATTGACCTTACTCCCATGCCAGGGAGTAAGGTATAAGAAGACTGGAAAGGAAGGAGAACAAGTTGTGAAAAGCTTTTAATCCAAACAGAGCATTTTGTGTTTGTCCCTAGAGGCAACAGGAAGCCACTGGAGTTTATTAAGTAGGAGGATGATTCCATCGAATATGAGTTTTATGAAAGTCACTAGACCAGCTGAATAGAAGAGGGAATGGAGAGAGGAAAGACTTGAGGCAGAGAGACCCATCAGCAGGCTTTTGCAGTAGTCCCGATTTGAAGGGATGAGGACCTGCACCAGTGTCAGAGGTCCAGAGATGCTGCAAAGATGAAATCAATTGGCCTTGACAAGAGCTTGGATATCAGTGGAAGTTGGGGGACATAAGTAAGAGACACTGAGGAATCCAGGACGATCTAGGCCATAAATATGAGAAATTGGGAGGATAGTGGGAAGGTAGATTAAGGTTTTTGGGGAAAGATAATGGGTCCTTTTCTGAACAAATTCAGTTCAAGATGTCTACTGTACATACACATCAAGCTGCTGAAAATGTGGAGAAAATATGTAGACAGATATAGATACATGTAAGCATATAAATTTTAAAACTACTGAACTTGTAAAGAAGTTTAATTTTAAATAACAATAAATTCAATAAATAATTGATAATATCATAGAGGAAAGAAGAAAAAGAAAGTGAGACAACTATAGACTAGAATGACAAGTGAGATAGTTTGGGATGTGGTTTATGATAATAGAACTGTGTATACATCCTGTATATGTCTCCCTCTTTAGAATATGAACTTCTTGAAAGCTGTTTCTGCCTTTCTCTGTATTCCCAATGTTTAGCATAATGTCTGGTACCTTGTAAGTGCCTAATATCTTTGTTGACTTATTGTAACTGAAATGTCATTTCTAAAGAGTTCTCCTTCTCCTCCTAATGCAGATTAACATATCTTTTCTGCAACATAGAGTCTTAGAGAATCACCAAGGGCATTGGGATGTTAAGTGATGCACCTTGGGTCACAGTCAATATGTGTCGGAGTCATCAGTTCTATATGCACAGCTCCACTTAGCCTCTCAACCTGAGAGTATAAATTAAGAAAAATATACTACTTAAGATCTCTGAAAAATATTTTTACTATCAATCAGTAAGTAATATAAATGCCCACTATGTACCAGGTACTAAGCTAGGTAATGGGCATATAAATACAAAAATGAAACACTCCCTGACCTTAAGGAATTTGCATTCTACTGGGGTGGGGTGAATGGGAGAGACAGGAGTACATGTTCACAGAGTGAATGCAGGGAACAAAAAAATGTAACATCCTTGAGAGCAGGGACTGTCTTTTACCTTCCTTTGCATCCTCACTTACTGCCTGGCACACAGTAGGCACTTAATAAATGCTAGCTGACTGAATGGCTAAATATACAACTGGGGGAAATGGGAAAGTCATCTTGAAGGAAATGTTATCTGAATTCAGTTGTCAAAGAAACTACAAGTTCCAAAAGTCAGAGATGAGGCAGGAGAATCTTCTAGGCATGAAGTACAGATTGTGCAAAGGCAGAGATGGAATATGTAAATGATGTGCATGGAGACAGCAAATAGGCCATTTTGGCTGAGATGTAAAGTGAATGAGAGAGAGCATGTACTAGCAGCAGCCTGTGGAAGGATTTAAATTGATAAAAAAAAAAAACAACAAAACAAAACAAAAAAGGAGTTTGTCTTCCATCCTAAAGGAAATGGGGGAATCACTGAAGCTTCCTGAACAGAGGGGTGATATGAACTTCATTTTAGGAATGCCAATTTGACAGTTTTGTGGAGTAGAGATTGTGTATAGGGGGATCACTTCCTAAATTCAACATTAATCTCATTAAAAGTGACAATGTGGAAAGAACACATGGAGCTCAAAGTCAGAAAACCTAGATCCAACCCCTGGCTCAACCATTCATTAATCAATGAACAAGCATTTATTGTTTGCTAACTACATTGACAAGCCTGGAGTCAGGAAGACTCATCTCCCTGAGTTCAAATGTGACCACAGACACGTACTGGTTGTACAACCCTGAGCAAGTCGCTTAACCCTGTTTGACTCAGTTTCATCATCTGTAAAAATGAGCTGGAGAATGAAATGGAAAACCACTCCAGTATCTTTGCCAAGAAATTCCCAAATGGGGCCAAAAAGAGTTGGACAGGGCTTAAACGACTGAACAACTAACTATATGCCAGGCAGGCCCTATGCTAGGCACAGGGGACACAAAGACAAAAGTGAAATAATTCCTGACTTCAAGTAGCTTTCATTCTAATGGAGGAAACACATGCGAAATACCTAACATGAGAGGCAAGGTAACCTTGGGAGGGCAGTTACTAGTAGGGAGAGGAGGAAAAGTTCCTGCAAAAGTCAATCCTTGAGCTAAGTTTTGAAGGCCATCAGAGATTCCAGAGGTAAGGAGTGAGAGTATTCCTGGCATGGAGAGTAGCAAGGTTATATGTAAGAAATGGCCAGAAGGCCAGTATAGCTGAACCATATTCTGTATCAAGGTGAGCAAAGTCTAAAAGGGATGGAAACATAGCAGGGGTTATGTATAAAGGGCTTTAAATGTCAATGAGAGGAGTTTCTCTTTGATCCTAGAGGTAAAAGGTATGCATTGGAGTTAACTGAGTGAGGGACTCATGTGGCCAGATCAGAACTTTAGGGAAATAATTTTGGTGGTTCTGTAGACAAAGGTATCAAACACCAGATGCAGTGGTAACACTCCAGAGTACAGCCAAACCAGATTAAAATGCAATTGAGAAATATTCAACAAAATAAATACAATACAAGTGTAATTGGGAATAATTGTAAAAATAAATAATAATACAATAGAGCACTGATAATGTTAATATGCACTTTTCTAGGCCTTCACAGGTTCTTGTACAAGGAGAGAGCATGGGTTTCCAAGCAGAGGTGTCAAACTCTGTAAAACTCCCAGAATGCTATTTAAATGTAATTAGGAAATATTTAAGAAATAAAAATATAAAAGAACATAGATAATATTAATTTGTGATTTTCTTAGTCAACATGCAGGGACAGAGCTGGTGTAGAGGTTATGGGATGATGGAAGAGATTGAGTAAACTCTATACAGTATCTAGACCAGTGGTATTAAACTCTAATAGAAACAAGGCCACTAAACAATACATAAGGATCCCTGTAGGCAGCATATTGACTTAGAATGCTACATATTAATATTACTTATGTTCTATGTATTTTCATTTATTTTGTTCAGCATTGCCCAGTTACATTTTAATGTGGCATGAGCCCTATTTACAGGTTGCAAAAGTCTTTGTATGGAGTAGATAATAGCAGTGAGAACAGTAAGAAGGTTACCACAACAGTCCAAGCAGATGTATACAAGAAATGGAGATAGAAATAACAATATTTGGGGAATGACTGGATACATGGAGTCAGGGGGAGTGAGGAATTGAGGATGAAACAGGTTTTGACCTTCTATGATTGAAAAGGTCTCCACTGGAAACAAGAAAAGTCTTGGATGAGGGGTGGGTTTTGGGAGGAAATTGATTTTATGAACTGAGACCATAGTAGAGTTACTTTGCCTCAGTCTCAACTTCCTCATTTGTAAAATATACAAAATAATACTCTTTTTGTTTCTCCAAAGTTACCAAATCTTTTCTTGATCCTTGGAGAAATAGGGCCTTATTGAAACCCATAGCAGTTGGTACTCTTGACCACCTTATCCCCCTGAATACTCTCTTCTCTTGGATTGTTGTGACATTACTTTTCCCTGGTTTTCCTACCTGTCTGACTTCTCAGTCAGGGTCTCTCAGATAAACACATTGAGCCCCAGTCTTTCCCTGATTTCTCATCCCAGATCATCAATCTTCTTTTAGACATTTAAATCTGAATCTCCCAGGGATGTTAAATTCACCATATTTAAAATTGAACTCAATATCTTTCCCCATAAATTCTTCAAAACTTAACTATTTCTTTTGGAAAGGTACCACTGTCCTTATAGGGTCTCAACCTTCAATAATCTCAGCATTATCCCTGACTTTTCACTCTTACCCCACATAGTCAACCAAACTTGTCATTTGGGCCTTCATAATCTCTTTCATCTAATTCTTCTCCACTCACACAGATACTACATTACTTCAGGCCTTCAGCACTTCTCTCCTAGATTATTAAAACATTCTACTAATTAGTTTTCGTGTCCCAAGTATCTCATTACTGTAGTGCATCCTACACACATCTGGCAAAGTAATTTTCTTTAAGCATAAATTTGTCCATTACAGGTAGTTCTCTCTTTTCACAGTGGACAGATATAGAGGTAAAATGATCAGAGGAAATATCTGAAACTTTCTTGATACCTTTGTGACTAAATTTATTGATGTGCCACCAGGCCAAGAACTTAAAAATTGAAGGAAAAAAAACAGGTATACATATAAGCATAAAATAGAAATGGATGAATTTAAGGACAACTGCACTAAGAAGAGTCTTTAACAGACATCAGGGGAAATTAGGGCAAAATAATATTTGTCCTGTAATTTTTTCCCCCATAGCTTGTTAAGAACTGAACAAACATCTGTTTTGCCTGGCTTAGTTACTGTTATGGTTGCAGTAGGAAATTAACTAAGTTATGTTCTGACCTCACTTTCTGCACTGATTCCATATTTAAAATTAATTAATTATTTCATGCAGTTTTAATTAATTCCACTCAGTCCTATTCCAGCATGCATTCATATCTAAAAATAACCAAGGAGACAGCAGCCTTACAGTATTTCAACTCTCCATTTTTAATCCTAAAAGATCTTAAATAGACTTTTGAACATTTCACTTTAAATTGTGTAACTGAGCTTACAACTTTGAAGTATAAGAAAAATGTTCTGTATCTTTTCAAATATTAGTATATAAATAATTTTTGAGATGCAAATTTCCCTTATGGATATTTTCTATAATTTTCTTTCTTACAGATTGCCTTTGTAGAGGAGGAAAATAAAGTTTTCTTCTCAGTAATGTTCCTCTTTATTGAACAAGAATTATATGACCTTATTACTGCATGCAATTAGCAGGACATGAGTTATAGCATGTGCAAGATATGATTCTAAGATTTATCACTCAAAGACTTTTCATTTTGTTTTTATCATCAGCACCTAACATGGCGCCTTTAGCATAGAAGTTGTCTGGTCAATGACTGTTGACTTGATTTGCAGCATGGTCTCATCTACATCCCAGTGCCAAAAGAGGACCTTAGAATAAGTATATGTCACAGCATAAAATCAAAATTAGGACTATGCATCAGAATTATAAACTTTAGAGTATTCTTGGCTGATACCAATAAATCAACTTTTATAAAAATATGGCTTTGTTTTTTTTCATGGTATAGCTAGAGCAAAAGTCATTTCTATGACATCCCGAAAGATGTAGGAAACAACTTCCAAATGGAAAAGAAACCAGAAGAAAGACAAGGATAACTTAGAGCCACTTGCTGAGAATAGCCTTGGAGAGGAGTCTAGTATTAATTAATATTAGAAAGAGTGAATTCCATCTCTCTTCTTCACAAATTACTTTCTGGAGTTTTCACATGTTAGCCATAAGTTTCACTGGCAAAATATCAGAGATAAGAGAAATCAGTATGGATGGTGATGACCAGAAAGGGTTTTTTGAAGGAATTAAGACTTCAGATGAACCTGAAGAATGAATAGAATTTGGCAAGTAGAAAAAGAACAAGAAGTGACCATTCCTGATGGAAAATAATGAGTAAGGAAAGGCACACAGGTTCTCGGTAACAGTGGAAGAGGAAAGGGAAGGGCAATAAGGAGAATGACAGGATTGCAAAGGTAACATATTAAAGAATTATGAAATGAAAGAGGCTATTCATACAAAAAGAAAAATAGCCCCTTTTGTTGTTGTTCTGTCATTTTCAGTTGTGTCTGACTCAGTGATCCCATTTGAGCTTTCTTAGCAAAAATACTAGAGTAACTGCCATTTCCTTCTCCAGCTCATTGTACAGATGAAGAAACTAAGACAAACAGGATAAAATGACTTGCCCAAGGTCACACAGCCAGTAATTTTCTGAGGCCAGATTTGAACACAGGAAGATGACTCTTCCTGACTCCAGGTACAGCACTCTATCCACTGAGCCACCTAGCTGCTCAAGACAGGCCCTGAGGTTGCCCATATTTAAAAAACAACAACAACACAAAACTGTAAATATGCTATTCTAACCATTCAGTTCTTTAGATAGTTAAAATTAAAATGAATTATTTCAAGAGCTGCTTAATCCTGAGAACAACTCCTTTATATCATGAACTCGGTCAATAAACATTTAAATCCATGCTATGTACAAATCAAAGCTCAGTCCTAATCAATATAGTGTTGGTCAAAATATGTACCAATTAAAATTTCTTAGTTCTATTATCATAGACTGCACCCCAAATTCTCTCACTGATCAATAGATAATATGGATGCTTAAGTACAAATATATCATGATCATAAGAAATAAGTGATATATGCTGGGGAGCTTAAGAGATTTTCATTAATAAAGAATACTACAATGACTGAGACTAAATTTGATTTCATGGTTTCTAAAATAGATTAAAATTTTTCTATAAAATCAAAAAGATATAACATGAACACAAGGAAATGGAAAATACTAAACAACATAGTAAAGCCTCATTATAAAATGGACCTTGGGCTCTAAACCAGTGTTTTTGTTATAAGTAAGAAAGCTGTTATGAACTTCTATCATTCCCAGTAGCAAACCTGTTAGACAAAGACAAAGATGAAACTACCCTACATTTAGGCCTGGACTTTATTCTTCATATGCAGGCATGTAAAATGTGCCGATCTTCATTTTAAAACAAATGCCAAATTATTAAGGATTGTAACACCTCAGAAATTTCAAAATAGAAATATTCAGTAGGTGAGGGTGTCAAACTGATGGACAATCCTTCCAAAATATTAGACTAGGAATATAATATAATCCCTAGGGGTGGCTAGGTGGCACAGTGAATCGAGCACAGACCCTGAAGTCAGGAGGACATGAGTTCAAATCAGACCTCAGATATTTAATACTTGCTAGCTGTGTGACCTTGGGCAAGTCACTTAACCCCAATTTCCCTGCCTTCCCCCTCCAAAAAATGCAAAGAAAAAATAATAATAATAATACAACCCCTAGAAAACTATATTACCTAATGAAATTATATTACCTAGAAATTATATTACCAATGAATCTAATGTTCTCTCTATATATCTATTTCTGCTTCTCTCTCTCCCTGTGTGTTTGTGTATGTGTGCATGTGTCTTTCTTTCTGCCTGTCTGTCTCTCCTTCTCACTTGCCCTTGGTCCTATATATTATGGGTCACAGGCTAGACTTTAATGCAGATCTTTCTGAATCATAGCCTATTATATAACACATCATACTACCTCAAAATCAAATAATACTGTTCCATGTGATGAATTAGACCTGTAATCTCTGCTATCAAGGACACTGAAGATTGTTGAATACCTGAGCTTTGGAATTTGAAGTTGTGCAATCAGATGCCTGTGCTCCAACATGGTAACTTCCCTCAACTAGACGGATGGGGGAATGGGGAGAAGTATGACATCAATCTGCCTAAGGAGCAGCAAACTGACCCAGAATGGTAATAAAATGAGTCAAAGTTCTTGCGCTTTGATCAGTAATAGGATAGGGTCAAAACTGGCCACCATATTTCTAAGCTGCATGGGATAAAAGACAAATCCCCAAAAGCAAATATTTTAATAAGGAAAACTTGTCTATAGAGAAAATTTGTATCTATTCAATAGAGAAAACATTTTCTTGTTAGACTTCTTTATTAGTCACCCATTTGTTTCACTGATAAAAAAAAATTAGACCTGAAGACAGTTTCTAGTCTTTTTAATTCAGTTTGGTTCTTAAATGGGCATTTAATTACACCAAATACTTCTCTTGAGTTGATATTTAGCTATTCATGTGTCCATTTCTTTTTCTCCCCATTAGTTCACAAGTTCCTTGCAGGAAGAAAACTCATGTTCCTTTTTATTTTCTCATAGTGCCTAGTGTACTTCTATGGACTCATTAGACACTTACTAAATGAAGAAAGAAAGAAATGAAGTCATTTAACCTTCATAATATTTTTGCCAAATAGTATCCTTGGAAAATGTTATAACCAGGGAGAAATTTAGACACTAAATTCAACAACCATTAATTGAGTCCCTGCTGTGAACAATACCCTGTGCTAGATATCGTGGGAGACATGAAGACACAATAGATACAATCTCTTCCTTCAAAGAGTTTATAATCTTTTAGGGATGATATGACATATGTACAAGCTAAAGGTAAAAAGTAAGTGACACAGGACAAATAAAAAAGGCCTATGAAGTTAAGTCCAGTAATGAGTTTATACTCAAAGTACAGAAAACAATATTTACTCTTAGTGTTATGCTGAAATATTCAGGTAAAATGGGAAATAATCCTAGTTTCAGTCTTCTCATGCTTGGCTTATTTGATTTCTTATTCCTTACTGCTTGGCTTTTGTTTAGAAAATAAGAAACAATTTCCTGGAGAAAATATATCTGTGTCAGCATAAGTATTCTTAAAATATGAATTTTATCTTAAAGATACTTCAAATTAGCCACATACAGTGGTTGCATTTGGAAATAACACATGTTGTGAGTTGTCTTTTTACATCACATTATGCATCCATACACAACTATTTCACACAGGGTTATCTTTTAAATAAAACTGTAAAAAAGAATGTCAATATTGTGGTATTCAAAATCCATTTGCTAAGGGAAATTTGACTGTAATTGAAAGTTCAAATCATAATTTTACCTACATTCAATGATGTTTTTAATTACATAAATATGCTTAATTTTCTTATTTAAGCATTCCCATGACACTACAGAGGTAAAATAATTATAAAGTATTTATCTTTCACTTTTTAAATTTTTTTCACAAAAAATAAATAGCATAATTCCACACAACCTACCCATTCAATGATAAAAGCTTTTTTTCAATCTTAGTATGGTTTCCAAGGATAAAATTCAATTCAAATGACGAGAAAACATTATTGTGCTAGTAAATTTTTTATTGCATTTCACCAAAAATGAAAAATCAAATAAAACAACAAACTATTTGCAAGTGAGGAAGTCATGCAGTAAGAATTAATAACCTCAAAATACCCATGCACTCTGTATGAATCTCTATCCTTTTGGAAACATCTGAATGATCATTTTGCTTTGCACTGTTACTGCAGAAATTTAATTAGCTGTGGCATTCTGTGCTGAAAACAGCTAGCACTTTGATTTCATGCCTGGTATTAGGTCTTCAGCATTTAAATCAGCAAAGGACTTGCACCTCTTTAGTGTTTACTGAATGAATACCAATTAGATTTTCTTCAATTGCTGCAAAAATTATCTTCATTTTACATTGGGTTTGTGCTGAAAACCTGATAACCAAAAACAATGTAAAAAGAAGTTATGATTATTTCTGTTCTGCATTTATTCTTTGTGCATCTCTCCTCTTCTGTCTCAGTATATTTATTTGCTTAAACGCAGTGCCTCCCAAAAGAGAGGCCCTTAATTAATGTTTGTTGAATTAACCAGTAGAAGTAAGCTCTTTGAGGATAAGGGACTGTTTCCCCTTTTGAGTTGTCATATCAGTGGAGCCTAGCACATGCATTACTCTTTTTACCCCATCAATCAACAAGTATTCTACTATGCAACAAAAAGTGTGCTAGGTTGTATGTTCTCATATATGGATGAATGCATGTCTATTCTTATTCTTGAAAATGCTTTGCATCAAAGAAAATCATTCCAGGGGAAATAAAATATTTATGAGATGTTTAAGTTAATTTTCTTACTTTTGAAAGGCCTTTCATGGATGGTAGGACAATTTTCTTGTGTCTACACAGGGAAAAAAAAAGCAGTAGGTCATATAACTAGGGATTTAATCAATAGAGACAAACAGAATAATTTAGTCCCAACTCTCTTTCTCTACTCCCCAATCCCAGGTGGGAATTTTAGGGGGAAAATAAAGGTAACATTTACTTTTCAGTAGTTACAATTCACTAACAGAGGACATGAGGAAGAAAAGACAGTATATGGGGAGATATATTAAGAAGAATAGAATAAAAATGCATTTTTTCCCAAAGGCTGATATTTAAAAGTCATAGATGCCTAATATTTCAGAAATTTCTTAAGTTCCACTTAAGAAGAAAATGCTCATTCAAGCTGTTTCTTTATCAGAATCAAAGTAAGTACCCAGAAAATTATGAACCCCATGAGAGGTTTGATTCTAGAGAACTTATTAAAAATGAGATCAGAAGTAATTATAATCAGTTTAAAAACCATTCTGATTCAAAAATACACATATTTTCAAAGATTTTAAGTCAAAAACAGTATTGCCCACTTGCTTTATCCTGCCCTTCCCCTCAAGGGACAATAACTTGCTCCAATTGGCTTGATTCTTTCTAAAAATAGTATCTACTTCCCAATGTTAATGAGAACTATATTTTCAAATTTATCCACTAGTGGACCCCTGATTTTTTCTAATTAACTTATCAAACTGTTTAACAAATTGTTGAATAAGAAAAATTTTAAATCTTCTGCTAATTTTAATTTAAGGATAGAAGAAAAAGGTAACAAGTGATGGTGATTTGAGGGTAGAAATTGGATTTCAATAGATAGGCAACTTTCACATTAGTTATACCCTATTAAACATGCCACTCTTCCTCAGAACCTGAAAAGATATGGCATTGTTACGAGAAAGGACCTAGTTACACACTTTTCTAAAAATAAAAATGGCCCTATTCATTCATAATAATCATGACTCTGAGATATCTTTAAAATGATATCTAGTCCAGAAGGTCATTTCCCTAATTCTAAGGAGATCAGTGACTAAACCTCCCTATTCAGATGGGGACCAATTCTCTCTCTGTTAACTGAGAAATTTAAATAATTATACAGATAATTAAGGTAGAAAACAATGCAAAATGCTTTTGTGCAGAGCCTTCTATTTCCTCAATAATAGCTGACATTAATATATAACTGAAGGCTTATAAAATACTTTCCTGATGACTTGCTATATACAGAGTAGATCCATTATTATCCTCTTTTTAAAGATGAGAACTTCAGTTCTGTTCAAGGTCACATAGTTATTAAGCATCAGAGACAGAATTTTAAATCAAGTCTCATGACATCTAAACAAGGGCACTTTCCATCACACCAAACAGTGGATACAGGGATGGGCTTGGATTCAGGAAACTTTGAATTCAAATCCAGCCTCAAACACTTAGTAGTTATATAACCCTGGGCAAATCACCACTTCTTTTTGCCTCAGTATGCAAATCTGTAAAAGAGGGATAATAATACCACTTATCTCCCAGGGTTGTTGTGAGGATCAAATTAAATAATAATTACAAAACACTTAGCATAGTGCCTGGCATAAAGTAGGCACCATCCAAGTGTTAGCTGGAGTAGTAGCAGTAGCAGCAGAAATAGTAGTAGCAGTAGTAGTAGTAGTCATAGTCATAGTACCCGTAGTTGTAGCTGTTATAGTCTTAGTAGTTGTAGTAGTGTTATATTTATGGAGTAATTTTTCCCCAAGCAGTCCACAAGCTTGTTCTGGGTCAGGTCTGACTCAGACTCTCCAATGATTCAGAATTGAAATGAAATGAGACAGTATTAAACTATCTAACATTTAACAAAAATGAAGTTTATTTCACTTCAGCATACGATATTTTACAAGGACGCAAAATTGGTTCGGGCATGTAGTCAAAAGGATATGCTGATTCAAACACCAATGAGGCATCTATGTTGATCATTCATCAAGTCTGAGGGGCCCTAAGTCCTTGCAGGTTTGGAATTTTATGACTTAGGTGACAAGTCAGCCATGTCAACAGTTCTAGCCCTACTCCGCTGCACCAAGCAATCTCATGCACAACTTATTTGACTTAGGGAAAACTAGCACAGCTTACGTGGCAAGGATCCTAGTAGATATTGCTTCTACCAGAGGGATTTACAATGTCTTGAATATGGGACATCTGACATCATCCAACACATAAAGAATATTTTAAGGCTAGGATATGTTGAAGAATAAAGGATTGAATTATTCAATAACTTGCTCAATTCTAAAGTTCAGTTTTAAGTCAAATAAACAAGTATTTATTAAGTACACAATGCATGCCAGACTAAGCAGTGGGGATACAAAAATTGGGGAGTGGGAAGTAGCTCCTGATCTCAAGGACCCACAGTCTAATGGGGGAGACAACTTACAAATGACTATGCATAAATAAGGTAAATATAAATCAGAGAAAATCATAGGAGGAAGGTATAACATTAAGGAACGTGGGGAAAGGCTTCTTACAGAAGGTAAGCTTTTAGCTGGTACTTGAAGAAAGTCAGGTAACCTAAATTAAACACCTTCTACTTAATCATTGTTGATTAAGGAAACTTTTGAATGTATACTGCATGCTGAATTATTCCTTAGTAGCTTTGCTTTTTATCTCCATCTCCTGTCCTTCTCCGCAATGAACAGTATGGTTCACTCTTCCTCTGTATTTTCTCAATTCTCTCCATACAACTTGAGGTTTGTAATCATTATATCACACAGACTCTCCCAATCCTTTGACTTGTTCACTTTTTACATTGGAAGGCTCATATATAATTCTATAAATGATATCCCATTGATCTCCTTTTTCCTTCTTCCATCCCTGAAGATCATCTCACCTGAAGCTTACTTCACCTAATTCATGATTTTTTCTTCCCTTCTGAATATAATCAGGTTACAGCCTTCTTTTGTGGAAATTATAATTCAAAATTGTATTACCTTCCAGAGCTCTTCTTAGTTCAGTTATTTGTCCTATCTTTGTTTTCTTAGTTAAGTTCCAACTTAAGTAGCAAAGTGAATATTGTGATATTAAAGTCCAAGTATAGTAGTTCCATTGTAACTAAGGGATAAGGGAATTTCATATAAATATTTATACAGATTTTATCCATTTTCTTCTGTTCATTGTCCTTTTCAGTTTCATCCTTAAATACCTTTTTTACTTATTTGGCTTAGCTGAGTCTATGCCAAATTTTGTGTAATTTTTCCCTCCACTCTTTCTTACTATTTTATAACATTATAGTGTTCATCCAGCAACCACTTCTCTAAATTTTACAAATGAGTTTATATTCTGAACTAATATTATCTTTCCTATAAACTTCTATGTGGTAATGAGATCTAGTTTTTGTTGGATTTTTGGTACATTTGGTTTGCCCTTAGGAGAGCAATGGTTCGCATTGGAAAACCTTCCTTAGGAAAACTGACAGGCTATGTCAATGATTTTTAAAATACATTTACTTTTTTCTTTAATATCCCAATAGGTTATTGAAACAGTTTAGGATAATCTTGGGATTCCCTTGGGCACTGTAGGTTCTTTTCTTCTGCATTCTCATTCTTTTGGTTCAGACTTGTGATTTCATTGATGGAGGAAACTGCCGGTGAGGAAACTCCCTTTACCAATGTATAACAGCAATTGTAATAGTAGAGTTTCTAATTAGGCATTGATCTTGATCTGTGCTCAAACAACTCAGTGGTCCAACTATATATAGACAGCTAATTTGGAAAATAACTCCCACATTGGTAACCAGTTGTTATTTTTCTATGAATATATCATAATTTTCATTTTTCAATTATGTCATTTAGTGCATGAAGAAAGCATTCTTTTGAAGACATATGAGGTATCTATAAAATCTATAAATCTGGCTTCGTGTATTTCTTTCTGTTAAACCATGTTTCCAATACATTTTTGTCATCTTCCCTTTGCCCATCATTTCACTGAAACATTAAAGAATCTATAATTTAACATTCATAATTATATAAAGTTGTTTTAAAGAATTTTATCTATATCCTCATCCTCTGCAATAGATGTTGGTGCAAAATATGCAATTATTTCCTTTTTCACACACACATATCTCTAATAGTTTATTTTTTAAAGGAGGAAGTGGATGTTAGGAGAGGGAGAAAGACAGAGTATGAAATAGAAAAATAAATCCAAATGTAAGCAGTTTGTATGATTGTTTTCTCACTGCAAAAATCTGATGTGTAGGATGCCCTGTACAATAAACACACAATAAAAATTTAAACATTAAAGTATTCCCTTGACAAAACTGAAGATTTCAGTCTCTAGTATTTATAATATAGGTTTCAGTCTTATAGTCCTACATTTGATGGACCATTGGGTAGGTAGTGTAGTCCATATTTTGCTCAAACTTATTAGAAGAATGGTAATTTGACCCAAATAGAAGGGAAGGAAGTACTTAATCTCAAGTATTACATAACTGCAGAAATTCTGCCCCACAATGCTTTGCCAGGCAAGGTTGGGCTTCTTGTTAAGCTACTTAATATGATTTATTGATGTATCCTTTTCTATATTTTACTTCTCCATGGCCTGAGTAGGAAATCCAAAGAGTTCAGCTGCATTTCTTTCAACATGGGGGAAAAGGAGAGGGAGCTGTCCACTTCAATGGCACCAGTAGAAGGGTTCAGGCACTCTGGCAGAGCAGAAGATCTCACTACACAATTCATTGCATGTCTAGTAAGATGCAATTATTTTCAGAGCTGTTTTTTTTTCAAACTTGTTTCACAAATGCTACATTATGAAATGATTGGTCCACAAAATTATGTTTCTTGTTGCTTTGGCACACCCAATAAAACCAACTCTACCAAGTCATTTATTTGCTTCTCCAAGGAAAATCTACAGTTATTCTTCCATTTATCTATATTTTCATTTCATCTTCCAGTGTCACTTACAGTAAGAATGTCATGATTGATATCATTTAGTTCCTCCAGGTATTCATTTCTTCACTTATCAGCGGATAGACATGTCACATTTAGAATATCAGTAGCGAGTCCATCAGAATTAGCTGGCATTTATTAAGTACCTACTATGTAGCAAGCACTGTGCTAAGTGCTGAAGATACAAAAAAAGGCAAGCAACATTATCTGCCACCAAGAAGCTCACAATCTAATGGGGAAAACAGCAAAGTACAAATAAAGGATGAACCAGTAGTAGTCCCCGAGGGAAGGCATTAAGATTAAAAAGGACTATAAAGGTCTTCTTGCAAGAGGAAACATGTTAGCTGGGACTTGAAGGAAGCCAGGAAAACAAGGAGTCAGAGATGAAAGGAGAGAACATTCCAAACATGGGGGACAGCCAGTGAAAACATTCTGGAATCAAGAGATGTAGTCATGTGTGAGAAAAAAAAAAACCAAGGAAACCAATGTTGTTAGATTGCAAAATTAATATGTACAAAAGGTCAAAAAAGGTATGATTCTTGGCATAGTTTCACTCTACCCTGTAACCATCATTGCAGAATCAGAAGGGGGAAGCAAAAAAAAACCTGAAGATCATTTTGCAGTTTTTGTTATTCCAAAGGTTGACCTGGCCCAAAACTTCATCATCAAATGGCCAGCTTCATTATGGTTGGCTACATGGACTTTGCAAAACAGACACAATCTCTTGCCAAGAACATAACTTGACACTTAGAAAATAGTAAAACTTGTCCAAATTTGTTCTTTATTGGTATAACTTGCTCTACCCCACAAAGAAGCACTAAAATTGACTAAAAACATAAAAATAAAATCATAACCTTAAATTTTCTAGTATCAAGATAAAATAGTTGTAATTAGCCATAACATAAATGGAAATCTCAGGGACTTAGAGTTAGTTTTTTCTATATTGAAAACATGATAACATATAAATGATATTCTAAAAAATCAGTAACCAAGGGGGTTTTCAAATTATAGACCTTCAGAACATGGTCTATGATCACTATCAACCTAATCTTTTTTATATACATTCTATAGCTACAGGTGTATACCATGAGAATTGATCTTTAAAATTACAACCCAGAGGGATCCAAAAATCTTTAAAAAGTTTCTTAATTATAAAGCAAATAAACAAAAAAACTGTGAAAAATGTGAACAATGGTTTTAGTGATAATTCCATTTTATTATATTCTTATTATCTAAAAACTGATAATTTATGTATTGATTACCACATCTGATTCTTTTAAACCAAATATATAATTAACAAAAACACAATTTCTGCAAACACTATAATTTTGTTAAATCTTTTTAGTTCTGTTTATTCAGGAGAAAATGCAGATTTGTCCTTCTTTAATACTTTCATGCAAAAACACCACACTAGCCAGAGGTATAAGAAACAACAAAGATGAATGTTTTAGTTCACACTTAGTTTTTATCTTTAGAGAATCAGAGAATTTAAAAAGGTTTGTGTTAACCATATAGTCCAACCCATAATGAAAACAGAATCCTCACTACCACATACTCTCAACAGAGGGTTATCTGACTGCTATTCAATTTCCAATGAAGGAAAATCATCACCTTCCAAAGCAGCCCATTTCACTTAGCAAGAGCACTCACTTTTAAGGAAGCTTTATCCTGGCATCAAGTTTCAATTTGCCTCTTTCTATCTTCCATACATGGCCCTTAGCACTGAATAGTTGGGGGCACATGGAATAAGACTAACTCTTCTTCAGTACCCTTCATATGGTCCTGAGCCCTTTTGGATCCAAGTTTGAATATACCTCCATTTCACTGGGGACAAAAAGATGCTGTTAGCTTTTTTTCTAACCAAGATGTTTATGAAATAAATATAACTTAGCAACTTGGGTGACATAGTCAAGGAAAGACATGAACTATGCCCATATGACAATTTTGCTAATGACCATTTCCCTGAAATAATTCCTTTTAAAATTTCTCCATATTCAAGTGTATGTGAAAGTCAAATCCTCAGGAGTGAGTTGACCTTGGTGCTGCCAAACATACCACCTTATACATGTCTCTGATGGTTTTTTGGTTGCTGTGGGGTTTTTTGTTTTATTTTGGTTTTGTGGCAAATGTAAGCCTAAGTACAAGGACTGAGCTCCCTTCGGTAATTTCTGGAAAAGTGTCTTAAGAAATTGCACAATGGAGAATTAATAGTTTGGGAATAGAGGTGACTGAATTTAATTATCAGAGACTTTGCTTCTGCTATGGGTGAGTTATTAATCCTGGGGGATTTGAGGTAAGCACTATGATCTCTAGAGGAGAACTGGGGAGAAAAAAAGATTAACCAAGAAATTACCTAATTTGCCAGGAAGCACCCTCAAGAGGCATATTATTAAGGAGAGTTTTATTTTTCTGATTTGTTTATCTTATTTCTTCACAGCTAATTAGAAATGAAAATCACAAATAGGGTTCAGAAGATTTAACAAAACAATGTTGATTCCCTTTCTAAAGCTTTAAACATAAATTATTTTTCCATGGAAATGAAACATGGTTAACTTAATGTACTACGTTACTAGTTAACTTAATGTAGTATTTTATAACAGATGTATTTCCTAGATCCAATCAATACTATGGACATCCTTTAGAAGCAATCCTAAATTTCCAGAGATGTTGGTAGATGTGATATTCTCAAACAGAAAATGTCCCTCTGAAGATTTTGAGAACTAAACAAGAAAACTTAACAATTACCTTCAGTAGATTTTTTTTCTTTTAATTTAGAAAAGTGGTAGGGTAGATTGGGACTTCTTAGACAGGGAAAACCTCAGTGAGTATATCTGTGGATTTTGGTTCAAATGATACCATGTGAAAAGGTGACTGAATTGTGTTCCCTGATTATTTGTGTCAGGGTTCAGTGGAAGGCAGGGAGAGAAACTAGAAAATAGCTTTCTAGAAATTCATGTGATAGTTTCTCAAAAGAGAGAATGTTAAAGGGCCAAGGTTTATTGTAGTGTATAGAAACAGCACTCCAGGAGATCAAAGAAAAAGGGAAACAAGTATATACTTTTGTTATCTTGCCTGCAATAGTCCATTAGTAGGACTTCCCTGCCAGGGAAGGCTACCTGACAATGCCCACCATATAGGAAATATTATGTTTCCATTTAAGTTTTTAAGTGACACATCAGCCAGAATTCCATTCATTCTAAGATTATCATTTGGTCAGGGAGTTCAAAAGTATATTCAAAGGAGTTTGAGCCAAGTACAGAAAACAAAAGGTCATAAAAGAAAAAAGAGGCTTGGGGGGGAGGGGGCGGAGTCAAGATGGCAGAATAGAAACAGGACTTCTGAGAGGCTTTCACCTCCCCCAATTCATGTAAAAGGGGACTCTGAACAAACTTTGGAGCTACAGAACCCACAAAATGCACAGAGAAGCTAACCTCCTGCTGAGGACACCCCGGCAGGTGGCAGGAATCACCCAGCAGAGGGCTCTAAGAGCCAAGCCCAGCCCCACATGAGCCGGAGGTTTTAGCCCCAGGGAAGGCCCACAAAGCACTGGCTGGAAGGACTTCAGATCAACAGCAGCTGTAGTGGTTTCCAGAATTATCAACACATAGGTGCTAAGGACAAAGTGAGAGGTCAGTGCAGGGTGGACTTTGGGATCTAGTAGTTGGGAGTTTGGTTGGCTTTTGTCCCCAGGGCAAGAAGCCCCTGAGGTGTCACAGCCTTGCAACAGTGCCTGCCACATGGCAGCTTCAGCTTCTGGCCTGCAGAGTATAGGGGGACCAAGCAACCAGTCTGAGGGGTAATCTGTCTTGTTTTAACCTGCTTGGATCTGGATTGCAGTCTAGCGTGGAGTTTCTGGGGTGTACAACCAGCTTGCCAGAATGTGTGGAGGCTTCAGAGAGGGCACCCAACTAATACCTTCTGCAGCTGAGGAAATCCCAGGGTTTGGGATGAAACACCCCTGTCTGGTGCAGAATCCTACTGTGGCAAAAAGCCCAGGGGTCAAGTGATTGAGTGGCAACATGACCAGGAAAAGGAACCAAAATAAACAGAGCAACCCAACTTTACAATCCTAATTTGGCAACAAAAAGGATCAAAGCATGGAACAGGAGGAAGACAGTGAAGTCAGAACTCCTGCACCAAAAGCTTCAAAGAAAAATACAAGCTGGTTACAGGCCATAGAGGACCTTAAGAAGCAAATAAGAGAAGTGGAGGAAAAATTATGAAGAGAAATGAGAATGATACAAGAAAATTATGAAATGAGAGTCAACAGCCTGACTGAGGAAAATAACACCTTAAAAAAAACAGACTAATTGAAATGGCAAAAAAGGCTCAAAAAGGCAATGAGGAGAAGAATGCCTTAAAAAGCCGAAATTGCCGATGGAAAAAGAATCTCAATAGCTCACTGAAGAGAATCATTCCTTCAGAATTAGACTGGAACAAATGGAAGCTAGTGACTTTATCAGAAATCAAGATACTATTAAACAGATCCAAACAAAAGAAAGAATAGAAGGCAACGTGAAATATCTCATTGGAAAAACCACTGACCTGGAAAATAGATCCAGGAGAGATAATTTAAAAAATTATTGAACTACCTGAAAGTCATGATAAAAAAAAAAAACCTAGAAATCATCCTTCAGGAAGTTCTCAAGGAAAATTGCCCTGATATTTTAGAATCAGAGGGCAAAATAGAAATTAAAAGAATTCACCAATCACCTCTTGAAACAGATCCCAAAAAGAAAACTCCTAGGAATATTATAGCCAGGTTCTGAAACTCCCAGATCAAGGAGAGAATATTACAAGCAGCCAGGAAGAAACAATTTGAATATTGTGGAAACACAATCAGGATAACACAGGATCTAGCAGCTTCTACACAGAGGGATCGAAGGGCTTTGAATATGATATTCCAGAGGTCAAAGGAACTGGGATTAAAACCAAGAATCACCTACCCAGCAAAGATGAGTATCATGTTTGAGGGGAAAATATGGTCATTCAGTGGAATAGAGAACTTTCAAGTACTCTTGATGAAAACACCAGACTTGAATAGAAAATTTGACATTCAGATACAAGAAGCAAGAGAAGCATGAGAAAGTACATAGGGAAAAGAAATCATAAGGAACTTATCAAAGTTGAACTATTTACATTCCTTGGAAAAACGATAATTCTAACTGATGAAACATTTCTCAGTATGAAAATAGTTGAAGGGAATAGAAATATATATACATATATATGTCTATATAGGAGAGTATATTGGCATATGAATACACATGTGAATGTGTGTATATATGTTTACAGGTATACATAGATAGAGGTCACAGCACCAATTTAATAGGAAGGGATGGTACTTAGAAGGTGAAATTAAGAGGTGAGAGAGGAATATAATGAGAGGAGATGGGGAGAGACAGAATGGGGTAAACTATCTCATATAGAAGAGGCAAGGGAAAATGGTTACAATGGAGGGGTAGAACAGGAAGGCAAAAGGGAATGGGTTAACCTTATTCTCATTGAATTTGGCTCAGGGAGGGAATGACATACACACTAAATAGGGTATCTCACCGTACAGGAGAGTACAGGGAAGGGGATAAGAGGGGGGATGATGGAAGGGAGGGAAGGCTGGGGGGAGGGAAGTTGGAAGCACTCACTTTTGAAAAGGGGCAGGATCAAAGTAGAGAATAGAACAAGGGGAGGTGGGATAGAATGGAGGGAAATATAGTCAGTCTTTTACGATATATTTACTATGGTAATATTTTGCATATCTACACATGTACAACCTATACCGTGTTTCCCCGATAATAAGACCTACCCCGAAAATAAGCCCTCCCCTTACTGTGTAAAATTCCTCTAAAATAAGCCCTCCCCCGAAAATAAGCCCTATTGAGATTGCTACTGTAGTGAAGGTGATCCCCTGTGCTACACGCTACATTACGGTACCCTCTGTATGCACAGTCCCCCCCCCCCCGGTGAAACGTACACCTCGCTCCGAGCTGCATCCAATCAGAGCTGCAGCAGTGAGCGCGTCATCCTGTTCTTCCCCAGTGATTTGCTTGCTGGCGCCATTGAGAGCAGTGCCAAGGAGGAGAGCTGAGGCAGGACAACATAAGCCCTCCCCTGAAAATAAGCCCTCTGGTGTTTTTCTTTCCAAAAAAATTAATAAGACAGTGTCTTATTATCAGGGAAACACAGTACTAAATTGCATATCTTCTCAGTGAGTATGGATGACAAGGGAGGAAGGGATTGAATCTGGAATTCAAAGTTTTTAAATCAAATGTTATTTATACATACATATATATGTGTGTATGTGTATATATACATATACAATTATTAATACTACTTTACATGTAATTGGGTAATAAGATATAGAGGCACTGGGGCACAGAGATCCACCATGCCCTACTGGAAAAGTTGAAAGGGGGTATGGGAGAAGATATGGGAGAGAACAGATTGGAGGAGGGGATATCCTGTGGGACCGCTACTTTGGAGCAATGGATAGGGGAAAAAAGGGGAGAAAATTTGTAACTCAAAATCTGGCGGAAATGAATGATGTAAACCAGAAGTTAATAAAGCATTTGGAAAAATAAATAAATAAAAGAAAATAGATCTGAAAAAAGGAAAGAGAGGCTTTCACATTACCTTACACCTCTTACAGTCTCCTTACTTTCTACATTACCCTTTGGAGACCTATTCTTAGGAAAAAACATACGATCATAGGAAGTTAGACTATATTTTCACTATATAGATAGAGAGATTGTAAACTAATTGAAGGGATATAAAATACTGAGCCAGTTAGTCTGTTAATTATTCCCTTAAGATCAAAGTCAAAAAGAAGGACTAAAACATAACCTAGTTTCCCTCACTGGTCTATATTGCTTATCTCATTTAAAGAAATTCTTATTTTTAAGTTGCTGGTTATATCACCATCACAATTCTAAATCCCTATATAAATGTCAGTTATTACTATTATTACTACTACTATTTAATTGAAGCAGAAATCAGACTCCAGTCACTGTTAATGCCACTTACTGTGTGCCAGAGTCTGTTCTTGATAACTAAATCAGATAACTGCTGTTTGATATACAAAGGCAGGATAAAGTTGTTTAATGAGGACCCATAAACTTTGGGACATAAAGTAACGGAAAGGTATATAATGGTAAATTGTCTCCTCCTAAATCCACTCTGTTCAGGAAGCAGATTGTTATCGAATTTTTCCTCACCTTTTATCTTACCCCGTTAAGGGTCTGCAGTATAATTTAGGAACTATCTTCAAGAGACTTACGGTATAGTACCTACCTGAGTCATATTTATAACCCTTTTAAAAATGTAAAGATAATACTCTGTTTCTACCCTGCAGGAAAAGTTCATGAGCTGACAATCTGTAAATAATTCATTTTTGACTGGAACTCATTAGAAGCAGCATAGTGTGATGGACATGGTACTGACTGTGCCAGAAGAAATAGGTCCGAGCCCTGGCCCCACCACTGTGTGATTTTAGGACAGTCACAAAATTCTTCCTGCTTTTACTTTCCTTAGCTATAAAATGAAGGCAATGAGCTAGATGGGAACGAAGGCACATTTTATTTGAGTAATGATATTCTCACTACAGAAAAATTTATCGATTTTAGTAAAAGTTTTGATGGTAGTAGGGACAATTTATATACTTCATTCACTCAATTTAGCAACCTCCAATAGCTTAACTTCCGCAGAATTAAAAGGACTGAACTCCCCCTTTACCTGTGCCATCCCCAACATACTTGCAATACCTTCTCCCTTTTTTCCCTACTTCCTTTTTTCCCCTAAACAATATGCCATACAGAAATGACAATGGCAATATACTTCCTATACACTGTGACCACGCCTGTCCTTGTCCATTCCCATGGTTCAACTACTTTGCTTTCTCCATTATGACAATGTCTTTGCCATTTGGGGGCTCTCATTCTTGTATTCTTAGTGTTTTACTAATTTTTCTCACTTCAAAGGGTTTTATGAGAGTTATCAAGGAGGAAGCAATGTGTTAGCTAATACATCTGCATCATGGATTTGACAGTGAAAGTAACATTTGTTTTGGGATGCCTAGAGAATTAATTAAGGGGACAAAGAAAGGAAAAAGGAATTTCACAATAACTGAATTTGGCTCAGTTTTTAAAGCAATGAGGCATTGGCTTTTATGGTTCTAGCTGGACTCTGATAGAGTTTCCCAAAGGTTATGTGAATAGTCCCTGCATAGCTTATCATGAATATATAAAAGACTTCAGGACAAAAAGAAAAATGGTTCCAAAGTTTGTTTGATGTGATCCCAGTTTCCAAAGACATTAGCAATGTGGTAGACCCAAACAAGCTGGAAATACTTTGATTATGGACGATAGACAATTCTCAAATCTCAAGTCACTTGTCTACCTCAGTTTTCTCACCTGTAAAATGGGAATAATTATAGTAGTACCTATCCCCAAGTGTTTCTGTGAAGATAAAATTAGACACTATTTTAAAGTAATTTGTGAATCCTCAAGAACTATACAAATGCTATTGTTAATATTACTCATTATTATGGGTACTACCTTAGTTAAATTGAGAGCATCTCATCATCAGATTGGTTACAAAATTAAAAATGTTTTCATCAATAGTAATTCTTGAAGATTAACTAGTCAATCTTGTTGTTGCTGAGTCATTTTAGTTGCATTCAACTGTCACAACCCCATGTGGGATTTTCTTTGCAGATAGTGGTTTGCCATTTCCTTCTCCAGCTCATTTTACTATCATAAAGCAATTGTGACCTGAGTCTGTAGGAATATCCACCTTCATAAAATCACAGATTCATGAAGAATTGAAGTAGACCCACCCATAATATAAGAAACATCTTAAGACATACTCCTATGGGTTTCTAGTTTAGATCCAAAAGTCAAGAAATGAAGATAGCTTGTGAACAGCACCTTTATAAGCTTAGATTAAGGAGTTCTGACTGAAATAGTTCTGTTCTCATTCACAAGGTATAGTTTATATATGGTTCTTTTTGGGCAATTGGGGTTAAGTGACTTGCCCAAGGTCATACAGCTAGTTTTTGTTATTAAGTGTCTGAGGCCGGATTTGAACTCAAGTCCTCCTGACTCCAGGGCTGTTGCTCTATTCACTGTGCCACCTAGCCACAGTGCATGGTTCTCCTTAAAGGAATATAACTAGGCTACATGAAATTGATTAATTCAATAGGCCCATGAATGGACCATCAGAGTGTCTAGTTTAGGCTTGCATAACATACATACAGCCAGCCCACCAAAGGATTTTGGATGGCTGTCATGTGTTGCAGCAGGTCACATAACAACCACTCGAAATCCTTCTGCAGGCCCTTTGTTGTGCAAGCCTGGTCTAGTTCCAATAATCCCATGAAAATGTCATGATTTAACTAAGTTTTTACCACACCTAATGTCTTACTAAGAAAATGCCAGGATAACAAATGCATCTAAAGGAATGTAGAAGCAATCCTTAGTGTGAGAAAGACACACCAAAGATAAATCTGAGAATTAATGGCAATTCGATCCTGGAAGTTTGATCAAGCAAAACCATGAAGATAAGCAGAAATAACTTTAGATCAGCTCCATATAGTTATTTTCCAGTTAAACCAGCCCTCTCAACATTAATTTTGCCTGGACCACTGACTAAGGCCAAAACATATTTGTTTTTCCTGAATTATCCAGCTAATTCATTGCCCATATTTCTACACTAATAAAGGTTATATAAATCTAGCCTTAGTCAGCAGTTTAGAGTATCCATTTCAAACTTCTTTGTGACTGTCATTCTTGGCTGGTATAATATTAAATTATAAGAAAATGAACTGTATGTGAATCAAACATCAAAGACTTGATGATAAATGCCATTATGGTATATTAATCTACCTGCTTCAATCAATAGTATTTATCTTTTCACTGTATCTATTCTCAAGGGGCTACTTCCCTAACAGCTGAAGCTGTAGCAAGTTCTTTGCATACTAATGACAGTCCTTCAATGATCCACTTTAAATGCTCACTAATAAGTGAACACCTACCAAGAAAGTCTCAAATAAACTTGGACAGGGAGCATTAATTACTTCTAAATAATCTAAACTTTTAGAAAATAGATCAGTGAATTTAGTTTCTGCCCCAGCAGGACATTGGTGTATTTATTCAGGAATTAAATTTGGCCTAAAATGCAAAATGTACATCTCTTAAAATGGCTTCTGATATAAATCACATATTCTTAAACAACAAATATATGAAGAATGCTGAATTAATTAAAATAGACCTGAAAATATAGAAAACAACAGCAAAAATAAGATCATTGAATATTTGAAGTTGCTGCTTTTTTATTTGATATAGCAGCTATAAGAATCTGTTGCCAGAAAGCTCAGTTGGTTAGAATATATGGTTAAATCTTTTCAATTTTATTCTCTTCTATTCAGTGAACATTTATAATAAGCCAAAGTCATGTGTTTGATCCCCATTTGCACCAGTGTACTTGGCATTGTTTCACAGCCAGACACTGAATCTAAAATCTAAGCCAGCTGTCTCCTAAATGTGGATAATTGGTTCAAAAGGGGACCTAGCTAAAGTAAAGATGGATTAGCAAAATTCCATTACTATAATAAGAAAAATAATTTAGAGCATCCTTCCTAAACAATAGGCAAGTAGAATATGTGTATGTGAGTGTGTATATACTGCATATAACATTATACCAATAGCAGGTCAATATCAAATATAGATACATCATATACATATTTCTGTATATATTCTATGTAGTATATTACCCTACGAACAGTAGTCCATTATCATATAAATATATGATATATAAATGATATATTTATCAAGGGATATCAAGGGAAGTGACAATAAATGAGAAAAGCATATATACTGTCAGAATTTGTTGATGTTTTGATAGGTTTTTCTGAATGTTTTAAAAATATTTTGTTATATTATGTATAGAGAAGAATATATTCAGAGATTGAGGGAAAATAAAATTGATTTTTAAAAATTACATTTAAAAAAGTGAATCTACCACCCTCTAAGGTACCTATTCATTCATTACATTTCTGAATCACTTTTATTATTAGGAAATTATTATTGTTTTCCTTACCTGTAGGACAACGATACTTTCTTGCAATTTATTATGACTCTAGATCCAAAGTAAATGCGATAGCTAATTTTCTCCATGAATGTAAAAGCTACTCAAATAACTACAGCTTTGCAAGGAGACTTGAAATTAATTTTATTCTGTTTGACCTAAAGGGCAAAACTAAAAGCAATGCCTGGCTGACACAAAGCTGGAGGACATGGCAAAAACACCAAACAGCAGTAAGTCTTTAGAAACTCTTTGATAAGTAGGAATACTGGGCCAAATCAGAGGAGATGATTGTCAGTGGGGGTGAATGTAGGTTCCAAAAAATCACCTTTGTAAGAAGATGAGGGAAACAAAGCAAGACAGCCCTTTGTTGAAAGACAGTCTTGGAATAACTGGACTGAAAACTCAATATGGGTCAGTGTGATATTCAATTCAACAAGGACTTATTAGATGCTACCTACATACAAGTTATTAGGATTCAAAGCCATATATGAAAGAGAATCTGCCTTTAAGAACACATTTACTGATACTGCAGCAAATAAAGCTAATGTTATCCTAGGCTGCCTTAAGAAAAGTGTCACATCCAGGAATTAAGAAGTATATGACAGCCCAACTGAACTTTTCCCTGGTCAGCCCACATAATGGAGTATCATTTTCATTTCTGAGCCCCACATTTTTAGGAAGGGTATTGATAATATGGAGGGCATGCAGAGGAAGGTAACTAAGATGGTGAAGCACTTCAGTTTGAAAGAATTGGATATGTTTAGATTGGAGAAGATTTAAAGGGGAACTTGTGTTATTGCTTCAGAATTCCAGACATTGAACTTTTTTTTTTCTTTTTTAAGGCTGAACTTTGTTTTACCTTGTCAAATTTTTAAACATTTTAAATCAGTGAATATAATGTAAAATCCAAATTCTATGAAATTTCTATCTACTCTGTAATCATAATTACATGTGAGGAATGACAATAGTATGGAAAAAGAATTATAACATGCTCCATCATCATAGAAGGGATATCTTTTTACTATATTTATTTACTAAGGGCCGTTTGCTTGGCAGCTGAATCAGAAAAACTTGGGTTCAGGAACAAGAGAGTATTTTGCATACTAATAACCATCCTTCAGAAACATCCACAATCAGTAGCTAAGGGCAAATACTTAAAAATAAAGAACACAATGTTATGCTTAACAATGTTATGCTAATTTTTCAGCTGGTGGAATGAGACCCAGAAATATCAATTTTACTGATTTCTAAATGTAGTATCATCACAGAATCTCAGAGTTGGAAGGGGTTTCAAGGGCCATCTAGTTCAACAAATTTTTTAATAGGAATTCCTTTTAAAAAATTCCACATATGTGGTCATCCAGCTTTTATATGTAGATCTCTAATGAAGGGGAAACTACTTCCTCTCGAGGTAGAGCATTTCCCCTTGGGATAATCTAATCATTGAGGAATTTTTGCTCATTTCAAGTATAATTCTAACTCTCTGTAACTCCAGCTGTTGATCCTGGTTTGGCCACCTGGGAATAACAGAGCAAACCAATTATCTCCTGCACTTTTAAATACTTGAAAACACCTATTAAACCTAGATCCTTATGTCTCCTAAGCTTTCCTTCCTTCACATAAAACTGCTGGGCTTGGTATGAATTAGATGCCCACTGAGAACCTTTTCAGCTCAAAAATCTCTGAGGACTCCTGAAACAACACCACATATATTGATTGAATTCGAATAAAATTGAATATATATTCATTAGGTGCCTACTCTGTGCATAGCAATGTTCTTGTTGTAAAATTCTTCACTTTTAACTCATAGTATCAGTGGCCTTTTACAATTAGTAACATATAGTTATACTTTCTTTTAACAAAAAAATTACTTTCATAATTTAATAGCTATGTATTTCCTATTTTATATTTAAACAACAGTAAGAATTTATTAAGTGCTTCTACATAGAAGCATGTTGTCCCTCCCCCCATTACACTGAGATCCTTGAGAGCAGGCATCTTTTTTTTTGCCTTTTTTATATCTCCAGTACTAAGCATAATCCTGACACACAGCAAATGCTTCATAAATGTGTACTGACTGACTGAGGAAACAAAAAAGACAAAATGGAAAAACAAAGACAAAACAGGAAGATAAAATTCCTGTTTTCAAGGATTTCATAATCTAATGGGGGTAGGGAGGATACTACATGTAAACACCTATGTACATAAAATATATGCAGGATAAACTGAAGGTAATAGGAGGGGTGACAGGGTAAATCAAGAGACTGAGGAAGGTATCTTGCAAAAGGTGCATCTTGAGCTGAGTCCTGAAAGAAACTGGGGAAGCCAAGAGGAAGAGACAAGAAGGGAGAACAATCCAAGCAAAGGAAACAGTGGGGATTGAAAATAAGTAGGAGATAAGTGACATTCCTGAGGCAGCCAGTGACACTGGATTAGACTGTAGACTAAATGGAAGAAGGTAAGGTGTAAGAAGACTAGAAAGGTAGGAAGAGGTCAGATTATTAAAGGCCTTTAAAAGTCAAACAGAGATTATTGTATTTGATTCTGCAGGTAATAGGGAGCACTTGTATGGGGGGGAGGGGGAAGAAGGTGGTAACATGGCCATATCTGCAGTTTAGGAAAATAATTTTTACATTTTACTAGAACATGGGCTGGAGAAGATTTTTGAGGCAAGTTGGTCAACAAATGAACTTACTATAACAATCCAAGAGTAAAGTAATGATGGCCTGAACCAGACTGGTGGCTGGGTCAGTAGAGAAAAAGGAAGATAAAAGGTAGATGTTGTGACGGTAATAATGACAGGACTTGGTCACAGATTAGATATGTAGGAGTGAGTGAGTGTGAGGAGTTGAGAATGACACCAAGACTAGCATCCTGGACAATTAGGATAGTGGTACAGTCAACAGTGAAAGAGAATTTGGGAAGAGGGGAGAATTTCTGGGAAAAGATAACGAGATTTATTTTGAACATGATCATTGAAGATGACCATGGGACATCTAGTTTGAGGTATCCGACTGGCAGATAGAGACATGAGATTGGGTCAGTTATTCCAATGGAGGAAGAAGACTAAAGATACAAAATTCCAATGTGCCAAGTTTTCTGGGGAAATATTTTAGTATTTTCTCAGTCCTCAAATGTGCTTATATCTTTTAAAAATTGTCTATGTATTCATAAATTAACATTAAATTGTAAAGAGACTTATTAAGAGTCCTGTTGGTACAAACAATCTATCCTACATATTACAATTGTATTACTGAGTGTTTTTACTTTTTTTAATCTTTTTTTTTCTTTTCTAGTAAAATCAAAACCAAGTCAGTACACAGGGATAACATAATGAGTTTGCCTGTATCTGGGACTGCTTAAAAAGGACACAATTTTCAGTGGTCTTCTTAATTTCTGGGGGTGTTTTTGTTTGCCTGTTTATTATTTCCATAGTCAGAATAAGAGAAACCTACAAATACAATGTGCCATTTCATATAGAAATATCAGCCTATGACTTCTTGAGTCATAGTTCAATTTGTATTCTAGAATAAAACTAAATTCCAGACTATTCTTGACACTTATTCATGAGCGTTTCTGTTTTGCTTTGTTTTTTTTTCCCCATGCCTAGGACTTCATGGAAACAAAATCATGGATAAAATGGCATCAGTGACAACAATATGAAATGAGAGTTTTCTTTTTGGAGATCCTTATGCTTTAAAAGACTAAGAAAGAAGGTGTAGGATCCTTTTATTGCTGTCGGAAGAAAATCCACAGGCTGTGACAAAAATAGCTCATAATGTTTATATCACTTCAATAAGCTATTTGATGAACAAAACTTTTGAATATATTGCATTTTTCATGAACATTTTTATCCAGTTTAAAAAGAAACACAACATTCAAAGCCAATGAATGGAACAAGCATTTTCAGGACTCAGATTTAGTGTTTGGTTTATGCTAATTTCTAAATATATCCTTCCTATCTCAAATATCTCGAGTTAGGTTCACACAGCACACAGAGAAGGAGATTGGACAATAATCAAAGTAATTACCCAGCTAATTTGACACGTTAATAGTCACAAGAAAAATAACAGGCCAAAACATTATTTTAACAGTTTATATTGATCAACTAAATTTAATAATTTCTAGATTCCATTTTATTTTGTGGAGATCAAATGAGATATTTGTAAAGTGCTTAGCACAGTGCCGTACACATAGAAGATGCTAAATAAAAGCTTGTTTCCTTCTTCCCTCCTTTCCCCACATCTAAAAAGCACAAGCAGTAAATATGGCAATCTCCATGCTCACACTGGTCTACAGTGTTGCAAATAGCCATTTTTATTTTTAAAAAATCAAAATTATTGATAGATTTACCACATTCTCTCTTCCCTAAATAAATTGATAGCTTATTTTTTTGGGGGGGGGATATGTGGTTATATGCATATTTAATTTCATTGATGTAGAGAATGATCGGTGTATAAATACTATAGATAAGCAACCTGTAGATAATTTATAGTCTTAGAAAGTTGCCTGGGTCACTGAGAAGTTAAGTGACTTATCCACGGTCACAAAGCAAGAATATAGGAAAGGTAAGACTTGAACCCATATCTTTCAGACTTCAAACCAAGTCTCTTTTTTATCCAGCCCTCTCTATTAAAGTAGACTATCCTCTTCCTGAGGACAGAGATAAATGATTCACGTATGTCTGGTAAAATGTCTGAGATAAAGTTAATATGAGACATGTTCACTTGTCCTCTTTAAAAGGTAAAAACAAACAGACCTGCAACTTATTTTTATTTCTATATAGATCCTTTCACAAGGTTCGTTTCTCAGAAGAAATGCCAATTACTAATGCTCTTTTAAACCAACTATTAATTAAAAATTGATTTTTAAAACTGCCATGTTTTCCAGAAAAAAATCAACATGTCTATAATAAATGACTCATCACCAAGTTGAGAACACAAACAAAAACTACTTTGCATCTTACCAGGTGAAGATAAGACAAAGTAATGTGGATATTAAAATCAAAACTTGATTAAACATTGCTGATTGTGTCCGCTGAATGGCTCTATGAAGGTCATTCTAAAGTAAAAGTAAAAACAAGAAGTTACTTTTGGCACATGTAAAAATTACAACAGTTCATATAGCACCTTCCTTCTAAAACACACATTCAAGATAATATTTGTGTAGAAATCTCATTGTACCTCTATCTCTCTTTTGCCTCTCTATTATTATAATAATTGTTTGGCTTAGACCTGGGAGTTTCACTATAGGGAACTACCTCTCTACCAATGCAGATCAGCAATTGTTCTACAGATAAGAATCTTACACAGTCCCCTGGAGAATTGAGAGGCCAAGTGATTTGCTCAGTGTCACACATTCAGTAAGCATCAGAAGCCTCACTTGAATACAGGTTTTCCAAATTCAGTGGCCAACTTTCTACAAACTATACAATGTGGCTTCTCACATTTCATATATATCGATACTGTGACTGTCATAACAAGGAAAGGATGCAGTAGCTGACACAGGTCATACCAGTTGGAAAATGAAAGATTCATTGATTCCATCATCAAAAAATTTTTTGAAAGTTCATAAATCTGGTCTTCCTAAGCCTCTCAACATTTCTTTGCTAATCCTTTAGGAAACATGGCTTCTTGTTGGACAAATGTTAATGGTTGGACACTATGTCGGACAAATAGTGTCTTCTTAAAAAAAAATAGAAAGAGTATCCAAAGGAAGGGAGAGATAAGAGCATAAATATATACAATCAACTTTAATTTTGAATTATAATATTTTGACAAATAAAAATTCATTGATTTTTAAAATCTTATTTTAGATATCGATTTAACCTCCAACACACCCCCTTTTTAAAGAAAACTCTTCAAATGTAGCTAAGTTGACAACTTATCTCTTAGCCTTACTCTTCTGGGAGAGAGGCTAGTGAGCAGAAAAGGGCACAAATGATCATCATGAACAGGGAGAAGTTAAGGCAAAAATATTCCCACAATAGATTATTCAGGCATAAATGAGCATTGCCTGCATTATACAACTATATCTCCATTTTAACTTGAATTAATAGGTTATTTTTCTCATTTATGTAACTTTTCCAAGTAACTGTAATATGAGTTGTCAGAAGGTTATTTTGTTTCAAATGAAATTTATGTAATCTGTATTTAGTGAAACAAATATTTCCCTTTTGACAATTAAAAAGACAGCCAAATGGCCCTGCAAAAATATTCCACAGTCAGTCACTCCCCTATTACATTACTTAATCATTGGCTAAGGGCTTATATGAGACTCAAGTGATTGCAGGATAGGATGTTTTTTAAACATTTGCTCGCTTATGAAAACGCAAATGTTCTCCAAAATGTTTTGACAGCCAAAACTTGTGTCAGAACACACTTGTTAGGATATGTCTGAAACATATTTGTCTTCTCCCACAAGACGTTATTTTCTAATGTAACTTTGGCCTTGGTGTTCTTGTTTCTTCCTCATATAAAAATTCATAGTAGGTATTATCCATTAGTGACCTATATGCTACTAGGAAATTTCATGTGCTCTTTTCAGTTGCCAAATATTAGCTGCTTAAAATTTTAAAAATAAAAAACAAAAATTCATTTAGTTAAATACTTTTGATATGTTTCTTAGATATCATCCTACTCCCTCTATTTGAAGCCAATCTCAGGCAAAAAGTGTCCAGAAAAAGTATCCATCACCAACCTCCCAATTCATCATTTCTTGCTCTGTTTCACACTCCCCTTTTTCCCTCTGAGTATTTCTTCTAGGATTCTGAGTTTCCAAAACTTCAGTAGACTTATCTATTTGGGGTCACACATTATGCTTCCTAAAAAGAGTGGGCAGCAAATCAGAGCCTATGAAACAAGGACTTTTTCATGAAATATTTGGTCACCTATAAAATAGAGGTATCAAACACCTCCTACAAACACCTTTCTAGCTATTTATTTTCTAGGTCTTGAATACAAAAACCAAGTGGAACTGAGTTTGAATCCAGGTTCTACAATTTAATCCCTGTATGACCATGGGCGAGTCACTGAACTGCTCCCAGACTCAATTTCCTCATCTGTGAAATGGGTATATTATTACTCTCCCTTTGTAATTTTTGTGAGGAAATTACAATATAACCCTGAAAGCCCTATATAAATGTAATGATCTGCATCATCATTTCCCTGACATCATTAAAGTACTAATATCTAGGAATGTTTTTGGGTGTATACATAACTTCAGATAAGCGACAAGAACAATGTCATTAGTTTAGTAGCCTCTCAGATCATCTGAACTTTTTATACTTTACCAAGTCCAAATCCTATTCTGGTTGCAGACAATAGGAGTGGGGTTAGGATGAAGGGAACAGTAAGCATCAGAAACTGGTAAACATTTTGGTCTGAAATTATAGGAATATTTGGAGTCTAGCTGTAGATGGTCAGGATGGGGGAAAACGTGGCAGTCACTGGACAAGGACATTTTCATCTCAAGCACTCTTGCCTTTCTAATTATCTTTTTAAAAAACTTATTTCAAAATACTTATTTTCTTTTAAGTGCATAAAGTAATTTGTACACGACAGAAGATGTTAAAAAACCAATTAAGTTCACTACAATATGAAAGTTGGAAATGATTTTAAAACTGAATGAATCTGACGCCAATAAATTGTTTTAGGAGGTATGGAAAAGCCAAAAAAAGAACAGCTAATAAAACCCCATAAAACAAGGTGCTAAAATCATAATCTACTTGTGCTTAATCAGAATAATAATAGCAAATTTGAAATAATGTGTGTTTTTAAATCACAATTTCAGTTTAACTTTATACTTACAATCATATTTTCCAAAGCATGTTTGGCAAGCCAACAATTTAGAAAGACAGGGATGAATAGGTTTCTTAAGGAAGGCCAGAATATCTGGAAAATAAATTAAAACTAAAACCTTTTTTGTCAAGCAAAAAGACATCAATTAGATTGAAAAGGTGTTTCAATGCAAATAAAGTCAACATGAAAAAGTAACACTAATGGAAGATCTGTACGAATTTGAAAGCAATACCCAAAATCCTCTCCTCTTATGGGAAAGGTGAAGGGTATAAAGCTAACAGTAGTAATGAGCGACAGATAAAAAGCAGGTGCAATCAATTTTTGAAGACATTAAAATCTCTTAGGGAAATATAAAGTAGAAGAAGAGAATAGAAATGCACCCAATAAATAATGAAGCCTAACGAAACAAATTGCTCTGTCAACCATTTTCTGTAGAAAGCTAGCTAAACATTGGATCTTGTTTTTACAATAGGCAGAATGAGGAAATGGGACAGGACAAAGGCACTATTGCTTCTGTATCTGGCCTTCAAACATTTTCAAGGCCTTGAATTATCCAATGCTCAATCAGTTTTAAATCTAGATCAGTCATTTCATTTAATAAAACTCCAGCTGTTTTGCTTACATTAGTTATTCAAAATGAAAAACTATCAGATCTGAACAACAGCTGGAGAGGTTGCTCAAGAGTTTTATAGCCATAAATAGTCATGTAGCTTAGTCCAATTTAGGTCATGATTGAAAGAAGAAGAGAAAATATATCACCTCATGTTAAACTGCTACAAACCCTGAATTCACAATAAGTCATTTTATAAAGAGGCAACAGCTCATTTAAGCTGAAATTCCCTTTTGCACATGGGAAAGTACTGGCTGTATATTCATGGATAAACCTAGATGAAGAGAAGAATTTCTGGCAATTTCCTGGCAGTCTCTGTACTGGAGAGAGAATTAGGTTCAGTAAATTATGATGAACAACTAAAAACTGCATAAATCAATGTGATTTTTAATGCATAAATTATGTAAGGAAAAATCATATTATTCTATCTGTATAATTATTTTTCTGTCATTGCTACACAATATTCTTAAAATAAATACAATCTCTGTTCTGCTACTGACCCTAGTACTAGATAGTTAAGGAGCAGTTTTTGTGAATATACAGCTTTAAAGGGGGACAAACATGGGTCAATGAAACCAAGGGTTCTCTATCTGGAGAGCTTTATTCTACAACTATAGACAGCATCATTAGTTTTCATTTAATCACAGAATCCATCCAGTTGATGTTAATTCACTATATTTTTCATTATTGACACAAGCAAGCTATCCAGTCATCCGAAATATTAAATATTTATTACCAACTTTTATCCTTAAAGCCTCAGTTTAATTCAAATGACATGCAGTTTTTCTTTCTTCTAGTGCACTTACTGAGATGATGAAGGGGACAGCATTAATGATTTCCAGGATGAAGGGTATGCGCAAAATCTGCTCCCAGATATTTCCCTTTTAAGAAAAAAAGAATAGAAATAGAAGAAATGTATACTGGATCACATCAAGAAAAGAAAGATAACTTAGTACAGGCCTTTCTCTGGCTACAATATTGTATGTTAATGTGATGCAGAATTTTTTTAGAACTTAAAAGTCTACTAGAAAGATTTGGAGACCTCTGTTATAAATAACTTTATTCCCATAATTTTCTGCAAAATTAGGAAATAAATTTATATCCATGGAATGACATGAATACTATTTTTATAGTATTTTCATCTGACAACATTTATGGGCACAAAATTATAGATTCAAAATTTGTCCTACTGGTGGCAATTCCCAAATGTTGTTTAGTGAAAAACTACATTAGAAGAAAACACAACATAGTCTCTTTTCTTCATATCACATGCATGAAAACATTCGAAGACAGCTATCATTTCTCTACTAAATGTCTCTTCTAAACTGTTCCTTATATTATTGATATAGTCCATTTCCCTTCAGTGTGTTGGCATTTCTTCTCTAGATGCCTGATTTTATGATTCTCAGGCTTGAACACAATACTCTGGATATGATCAAATGACATGACATAATATTTGAAAACTGATTTGCAAACCTTAAGGTGCTATATAAACATCAACTATTATTTTTGTTTGGATTTTTATATTTTAGTTGGAACCTATATTTTCTTCATTATTACAGAACTTCAGGAATGGAAACTCTTTCCATTGTGGTAGTCCAACAACTCATCTATGATTTACAGTCATCACAGAGTAACTAGGACACTGAGATGAAGTGATTTACTCATAGGCACAATGCTAGTATGTGTCATAGTACTGACATACCTCTTGGCGGCAGTTCTTTGTGATTCTAAGTCTAGAATTCAATTTACTATATGCCTCTGTCTTTCAGTTACTATTATTATACCTAGTATTTATTATTATTATTTACTAGGCCTATAAGTAGGCACTTAACTTATTTGGTAATGTTATTTATTGATCTGGGCATTACATTTTAGTCGATTCAAATAAACTCATGCCTTTAACTTGAACTACTGAATTCTTGAAACTAAAAGCAGAATTTCACATTTAACCATGAGAACCACAGGAATATCAATCACCACTTGAAATTATTAAGATAAAACAAACAGCTAACAGTATGAAAATATTAAATCACCACTGACAAATTGCTTTTAGAATTGCTTGGTGAGCAAAAATTTGCTAGAGATTTAGTAAAGTTTTATTACATGTTTTTTTTTAATTCTGGAATTATTTAAAAGAGTGCTTAGCATGGTGTCCTGTGCTTATAGCAGGGCAAGGCACATAGTAGACATTTAATCTTGATTGCCATGGTATAGTGGAAAAGGTATTGGTTCTGGAATCAGAGAAACTAGCTTCAGATCTCACCTCTGACACTATACATGTGACCCCAGTCAAGTCACTGTAATTAAATTTCCTCATCTATAAAAAGAGACAGTTGGACTAGAAGGCCCTAAGAGTTTTAGACATCTGGACTGTGGTTCTATGTCTAACACATGCCTAACAATTTCAGGAAGTTCTACTTACTTGATAGGACTCCTCTAAACAAGAATAAACTGAAGAGCTGAAAACTATGGTTTAGTGATGTGTATTTTGCAAGGAAAATGCATAGATAGACTTTTCCAATTTTGTACATCTAATTCTGCTCTTGGGACATAAGTCTAGCTTATATTAACTTCCGATGCATTCTCATCATTATTGTACATGAATCACAAAAGAGTAGCTCAGAAGATTCAATAAAGTAAATGGGGCAATTACATCATTCTCCACTTGGAAACGTACAGGATTTAGTTTCAGAATAAATAATCTTGTGCTGAGAAGATGACAAAAGGTCAAAGAACACCACCATGGAAAGAAGAATGATTGATTGCACTGATTCTAAGAAGCAGGAATATCATGCTTGAAATTTACTGAACTTCATCTGGTATCTTTTTCCTACTTGCACAAAAAATGAATATATCTATAAGACCTGACAAGATGGCAGAATGAGAAGATCACCTGTCTCCACATAGAAACAAACAAAAAGAGGGGGAAGGTCAAATAAATTAATGATTACAGTAAGAAGAGAGATGCTCAAAATTGCCTAATTTGATGATAATATTTTATTTTTCCATCACTTCCTCTGCCATACCCCTCCTAACCACCTATTCTTCATTCTCACCAAGGCTTTCAGACTTTCAGTCCCTTCCTGCCTCTGTACTTCTCCAGGCCCTTGTCCCTGTTTTGGCTACACTGTCCTTTCTTCCTAAAATCAAACCCCTGGGTGAACCATTTCAACTCTCCACTGCTTCCCTTGTCCTATCACTGAAAATGCCTTGCCAATTCCCAAATCTGAATTGTCCCCAACATCTAACTCCTTCCCTCCTACACATACATGCTGCTGAAAAGAACTACAGAAATCATGAAACTATACTGACTGGATTTACTACAATTTTGTACTCTAATCTATGCCACACCCACTTTGGGTATAGCCAAAAACTCTCTCTTGGCCCTTTTCTCTCTGTAAAGGGAATGGGAATTTGAAGATCTTCCCTGCCCCTTAATATGCCTAATGGGAATTTGAAGACCTTCCCTGCTTTGAAAGTAAACTCTTCCCCCTAATAGGCTGAATGTAATCACATGGAGCCTTTGGTGGGAGGAGTTTGCTGAAGGGTGGAGCAGAGCCACAAGAAGCTAGGAGTCAGAATTAGTGAGAGGGTGAGAGAGGAGCTCAGGCAAGGAGATAAAGAGGTTTGTGAGTAAATATTGATCTGATATTGATCTGTGGGAAGGCTAAACTCTCTGTTGTTTTGGTTTATTAGCTTCTTTGGTATAATGATGGAATCAGCTTACTGGTTTGGGGATTTGGTTTTCTGGTGTCTAAATAAATGCTTTAATTCTGTCCTCTCTATGAAGAGTTTGTTATATTTTGTAATCAAGTGCCATGCAGGAATATTTATAGACACAGTCAGTGCTGTAAATATTGTACTGGCACTATACTCTCTTAATTCTCTTTTACTTAGAAGTCACATCAGTTTCCATGGTTTCAATGATCAACTATACATGGATGATTGCTGAATACCTAGCCCACTCTAGTACTGAACTTAAGTTCTTCACCACTAGCTACCTTTTTACATTTAGAACTGCAGGAATATCATGCTTGAATAGGCATCCCAAAAGCAACATGTCAAAAAACAGAATGGATTATCTCACCTGCCAAGTCTTTCCATCTGTAGGACTTTCCCACTTCAGTCAAAGGAAGCACTAAGCTTCCAGTCACCCAGATATGAAACATTTGTGCCATTTTTGATTCCTCACTTTAACTCATATCACATATCTTGTCAGTTTCTGTAATAAGAATGTAAATTTTGAAGATCTTCCCTGCCCCTAGGCTAATGTGCACCTGAAGCCTGGGGTGGGAGGCTTGTTTTTCAGTAGATACTTCTTGATTGGCCAGTGAGTCAATAAGGTTGTTACATTCTCTGAGCCAGGAGAAGGCTATATAAGCCCTGATGTGTAGCTTTGTTTTGGGACTCACTTTGAGAAGTGTTCTGTGATTTGATCTGAATTCTGGGAAGCCGTTGTTGAGAGTCCCCCGGCTTTGAAAAACCCAGAATGTGGAAACCCAGATGTTGACTGGGTATGGATGTAATGGTTGGACAGTTTGGAAATCTGTCTACTTGATGTTTCTGTCTTGATAATTATGCCTGTATACTTTGAGGTTCAGGGTGCTGACCTTTTCTCCTGAACAAGGTAAATGATATATGTCTGACTGATTAAAGTAAGCTTGTTAACCCATTTTGAGTTGCTTTCCTTTAACAAAGCAGATCCAAGAACCTGTGGTAGCTGCAAACCCTGAGGAGGCTTGGGGTGCTTGCTGCTACAGTTTCCAAATCTTAAAAATTAATTCATTACAATATCTCTTGGACATGTTCCTTTATTTTCCACTCATAGCCACAATCTGAGTTCTGTTCCTCAGAAGTCATCTCACTTGGACTTTGCATTAGCCTTTCAACTAGACTTCCTGCCTCATCTCTCCCATTCTAATTCTTCTCCTACATAGCTGCCAAAGTAATTTTCCTGAAGTATAGATCTAACCATGTCAACCTAATACTCAGTTAACACCAGTATCTTCCTAACACTACTAGCATCAAATATGAACTACTCTGACATTTCTAATTACTCATAATTTGTCTCCTTCTTGACTTTCCAGTCTTCTTACATCCTACTTCTCTCTCTGTAATGTATGGTAGAGCTATAATTCTTAACCCACTGTTCTGCACACATAATGTTCTCCCCCCCCCACTTCTCTGAATTTATATTCTCTTCCTTTCCACACCTCCTAGAAGAAAAGGTCTTCTGTGACTATCTACTCTATAATACATCCACTATATATCCAAACAATTAACCACAAATAATACTCTTCTACAAAAATAAGGTCAATTTAAGCCTGCGGGTGGCAATATAATGTACCCTAAGGTTTCCTTGGTGTTCTTACCTTTGAAATTAGGGAGATGATGTTAGAGGAAAAGTTCTCAATTCTGTCACAATTGCTCCAAGTCTCCGTAAGTGAAAAATCCTTAACGTTATATTTTATATCTATCTCTAATTAACTCCTGAACCCTTTGTTGTTAAATAAAATTTAGCTCCCAGTAAAACTGGGGAAATGTGGGTTAAACAATAGGAAATGATATCTCTAATACAGTGTTTCAGGATAGACAAGTATCAGGAGAAGAAACTAAGGAAAGATTCAAACTTTTCTTGGGACCTCCCTCAACCTAGAATAGATCATCCTCTTCATCATTCCTGCAAAGCAAATCTTTTCCTCATGAGAATAAGAGCTCCTTGTCAGCAAGGACCAGGTTTGTTTTTGTTTTGTTTTGTTTTTGCCTTTTTATTTTGTATCCCCGGCACTTAGCACAGTGCCTGATATATATCTCCTCAATATCTCCCTTCTCTCCTATAGCTCAGTCTTCCCTTTTTTCCATGCTTGCTTTGTCCTCTAATATCTGAATCTGTCTTTTATACAAAATGAATAGAGAGAGTCGTTCTCTTACTCAATGGCATTAATTGATTCAGTTAAGTACACAGGCCCTGTTCACATGCAGGTCTGATTAAAAATTTTTTAAAATGCGTCATATGAGGTTCTAGGGGCCAAATGGAATGTTTTAGGCCCCAGTTCTTACACATATAAGTAACAAAAACAACATGATTTTATCAGTCGGTATTGGAACTACAACCGTGACATCACAGTTATAAGGAACTCCGAGATGAGGAAACTCTCTCTACCAAGAAATGTCAGTACCTTGTCTGCAACTTAAAATCTTAAAGAACTTCCTAAATAATTGAAAATTTAAGTGACTTGCCCAGAGTTACTGAGTCATTGAGTGCCAGAAAGGAGGACTTTAACCAGGGTCTTCTTCCCTTCGAAGCCAGGTCTTTTTGGAGAGTAGAGCAATAATATATATATACAATATACTTTTCTACTAATTCTATTTCTATTAATTTCAATTAATTATATCAATGGATGTAGGAAAAAACATTTCACAATATACAGTATTACTCATTTTCAAAACCCCAAAGAGCATAGGTAATATATTCTTCCTCTTTTTGATATTATCAAAAGCATATATTTAAAACCAAGAGTTGGCACTATTTGCAATTTGAAAACATTTAAAACTTCCTACACAAGCACAGAAATAAAGGATGCTGGCGGTCTCCACTATTTATATGATATTATACTAGAAATCTAGCTATAATGATAAGAGAAAGAAATTAAAGGAATAAACACTGGCAAACAAGAGACAAAATTATTCCTATTCACAGAAGGTAAGGTTATTATTTTGGAAAACCCCAGAAAATCACTGAAGAAAATACTCCAGATGGATCAAATTCAATAAAGTAGGAGGATACAATGTATATTCACACGAATCACCATAATTTCTGTGCATTGCTAATAAAAACAATGAAAGCAGCTGAAATGGAAAAAATTCAAAATTTCTATGAAACACATAAAATATCTTGAAGTTAATATGTCAATTGATGTTCAAAACATAGACAAATATAATTTTTTTAAAAAACAGTGATTTCTTAGCTAACAAATCTAATGACTTTTTCTCAAGTCTTAGCTTTCTTGATATCTCTTCTGCCTTTGACATTGTCAGTCATCCTCTTCTCCTTGATATTATTTTCTCTGTAGGTTTTCATGACCCTACTCTCTACTTGGTTATCACTACTTTGGTTCTCTTTCTACCTATCTCTCCACTTGAGTCTCCTCTGAGGGGATCCTTATCTATTTCAAACCTGCTTAAAAGGGTTTCTTTCAGCAATCTATTCAGGGCCCTCTTCTCATTGTCATTATTTTTTTCTTGGTGCTCTCATTAGCTCCAATGGATTCAATTCTCTCTATGCAAATTATTTTCAAGTCTAGTTATCCCATTGTAACCTCTTTCCTGTCACATTTCTCCAGTTGCCTATTGGATTTCACTCATGAGATGTCACATAGATATTTTAAATTCAACATGTCCAAAGCTGAACCCATTACCTTTCCTTCCCAAATCCTTTCTTCCTCACTTTCCTAAATTGTCAATGGTACTACCATCTTGCCAATCAAGGTATCATTCTTACTTGTCTCTCTTAGTATTATCCCCTTATCCAACCTATTGCCAAATCATGTCAATTTTGTCTTCACAACATCTCTCTTATAGGTCCCTTTCTCTCCTCTAACAATTCTACCACTCTGCTCTCATCACCTTACACCTTATTACAACAGCCTGCATCACACTTGATACAAGTCTTATGGCTGATTTCCTTACCTCAAGTATCCCCCCATTCCAATCCACCCTTCATTTAGTTGCCAAATTAATCTGTCTAAAGCACAAGTCTGACCTTATTAAACAAGCTCCAGTGATTCCCTGTTACCTCCAGGATCAAATATAAAGTCCCCTATTCAAAGCCCTTCATATCTGGTTCCCTCTAACCTGACATCTTTTTCATCTTACTTACCACCATGTATTTCACCATCAAGCAACACTGACTTCCTTGTTACGCCGTGCACAAGACAATCTATGTCTCAACTGAGTGTTTTCACTGGCCATCGCCAATACTTGGAATTTTGTCCCTCATTTCCACCTCTTGGTTTCCTTTGGTTCCTTCAAGTCCCATATAAAAGCTCTTCTTCTACAAGAAGTCCTTCCTTGTCCTTCTTAATTATACTGCCTTCTCTCTGAAGATTACCTCCAATTTATTTTGTACATGTCTTACTTGTAATATTTTCCTCGTTGCAATAAGAGCTTCTTCATCGCAAGGACGGGTTTTGGGGGTTTTTTTTTGGTTTTTGTTATTGTTTTGCCTTTTTTTATATCCCAAGCACTTAGCACAGTGCCTGACATACAGCAGGCACCTAAAAATGTTCATTAGTTAAGTTGTGAAATATCTGGAAACAAAATGAGTGCTCACGGACTGAAGAATGCCTGAATGAATTGAAGTATATCAATGTAATGATATGTATCGTTCCTCACAAAATTATGAGTATGAGAAGCAAGGAACAACTTTTATGAACAGCTGTAGAGTAAATAAAACAGTCAGAATAACAATTAATATTTACGATAACAATAATAATGTAAATGAAAAGAACAGGGATATGCAGTTGAATTCAAATTATACATTTTTGCAAAAAGATGACATTAACTATCTCGCTCCTATGTTTGGACAAGGTTGAGGAAGGCAACAGAAAGAAGAGATTATGCATGCCAAATGTTGCATACACTAATAGATCTGGTCCCTCAATAGGATGGTTTTCTTAATTGTTTTTTTCTTTATAATGGTTATTAGAGAAAGAATCATAGAATCATAGATAGAGAGCTGGAAGGATCCTGAGAGGCCATCTAATCCAGCCTCCTTTGTTTTACCAGTGAGGAAATGAAAACCCAGGGATTTGGGATCATGGATTTAAAGCTTCAAAACATAAACAAATCAAACCCCCTTTTTTTTAACCAGTTAGGAAATGAAGTACCATAGAGTTTAAGTAACCTAAATAGTAAGTGAAAGAGACAAAACTCCAAATGTATCATGCCTTCAGCCATGTTTGTTATATATTGAGAAAGGATTATAGTATTTTAAAAAGCATAAGTAAATCTAAAAACTGAAGAAAAAATAAGGCAGAAGCCTAAAGAAAATATTACATGCTTCATATCTTAATCTCTTTCAAAACATTTCAAATGCTATTTAACCAAAAAAAAAATACCATACCTCAAATTATTACTGATAAGATGTAAAGCATCATTGAATTCATAATGTTAAGCAATTACAAATTATAAACTGTTTTTCAAAGGATGGGTAGTATTATTTAAGAAATAAATCATATCACATATATTTCTATTTAAGTCAATTTAGAATTCACATAAATGTGAAACAATTCAGTTATTCTACAAAATACAACAAAAATTTAGCATCCTTTAATATTTAGTTAATAAAAAATACATATTTATATTTAGTTAATAAAAAAGATCAATGCAATGTATCTAAACTATTACTGATTTGTTACAAAGAGAAATAAAAGATCTCTATTAACATTTTTATCATTTAAAGAGGAAAGTTTTCATTTATTGTTTGAGAAGCAGAAATAGAAAAGAGATGAGGGATATCTGAATTATTTAAGCAAGAGTCTACTTTTAATTTCACTCTGGCTCTCGAAACTTGCTGAAAAGGAATGTATAATGTGAAAATTCCAGCAGTAAAAAGAAACTAAGATGAAGTTCTTGGGGAATGGAGTCTTGGGGAAAAATATAAGAAATTATATCTTAAATCCCTTTCTACGTAAGCAGAAAGTTTCAGGACAAAAAAAGGGGCACATGAAGGAATATCAATCCCACAATTGAAAATAGTGTATTTTATGTAGAAAATTATTCAATTAAAACCCTTTATTTCACTTACATAAAAATGAACTAATTTCCTAGGAATTCTTTTCTTTATAGAAATGTATATTGCATAATAAGAGGCAGCATGTTGTAGTTAAATAAATAAACCCTGTAATGGAAGTCAGGAGACCTGGGTTCTACTTATGACTCGCTGACACTGAGCTAATAATTGTCATATGCCAATTGAGGGAGCTGGAACAGAAAAAAAAATGTGTTCTAAAATCCCTTCCAGCTCTATTATAAAATTCTAGGAAATATAAAGATTTATTGTGCAATCTACTAAATCAGATCCCAACCTGGCTGTATACTTTATTCGTAGAAAGTTGCACCTTAGGTTCACAGGATGCATGGTCATGCAGCTAATGATTATCAGAGGCAGAATGTGAACCCAGATTTCACTAATTCAAGTCCAGCACTCCATTTACTAAGAAATACTGCCTGATTCTCTAATACTGCTAAGTACTGTCAACTAAATTAAAGACACTTTGCTAAAGGATTTAGAAACTCTTTACTGAAATACTTCTTACATATAGGAATAAAAAATTAACAAGGATAATCAGGTCTTTTTTCTAATAGGAATATCTAATTAAAGACACTTAAGGGGGATGGATTGTGGGTCATGTGAACAACAAGATGGAAGATGACATTTTCTCTGATCCCCACAATTTTTACATCTCTCCAAAACAGAAATTATGCACCAAAGATACAGCAACTTCAGCATGGAATCTCAGGATGCTTCTATTAAACTTTGAGAAAACAGTTAGCACTCATTCTTCCCAAATACTTTTTTTTTTTAATTGAGAAAGAAAACATGCATGGGGAGGCCAGGTAGCACAGCGAGTAAGAGCACCGGCTCCAGTGTTGGAATGACCTGAAGATCGAACCCCGGGCTTAGACACTTAGCACCCACCCAGAAACACCTGGTCCATGTAACCTTGAGCAAGTTACTTAACCCCGATTGCTTAGGGGCAGCCAGGTGGCTCAGCGAGTGGGAGCACCGGCTCCAGTGTCGGGATGACCTGGATCAAATCTGGGCTCAGATACTCAGCACCACACCCAGAAATAACTGGCCGTGTAACCTTGAGCAAGTTACTTAACCCCGATTGCTTAAAAAAAAAAACATGCTACAAAAACCTTCTTATGAGACAAATATAAATATAAACCTAGTAATGAAACCAGCAAAGATACAACACAGAAAGGAAACTATGTGCCAATAGTATTAAATAACATTGACTGTAAATTTTTAAATAAAATCCTGTGTAACAAACAGTGCTTTATCTAAGAAATCATTCAGCATGACCAAGTTGAATTTATGCGAGAGATACAAGTATGGTTCAACATTTTGAAAAGAATCAACATAGTTAATTATATTAAAATACAAAATGTATTAAAGCACATAATAATCTCAACAGTTGAAAAAGTACAATGCACTTTTATGCTAAAAAAAACACGCAAACTGTAGACATAAAGGGATATTTTAATATCATAATAAGTATCTATCTAAAACCAAAAAATAAGCATCTTGTGCCATAGAGATACACTAGTAACGTATTCAACAAATATGGGAGTGAAGCAGGAATGCCTACTCTTTGACATTGACATACATACAAACTGAAAATGAATAACCATTGCTCAATCAATGTGTTCAAAAGACATGAAAAATCGTTCTTAAAAGAATTGCACTACATTGATGAAAATGGAAAGAACTACAAACAACAAGAGAGTAAATATCACAAAATTAAAAAGCTCGAGAAGGAATTAAAGGAAGAGATATAAGAGGACACTTCCCCAACCTACTGCTCCATGGAAGAGGAAGGTCCACAGGTGTTACATTATGGTACATGTTTTTTGGATTTTTTTTTCAATGTATTGATCAGTTTTACTAATTTTTTATCTTCTCTAAAAAGTACCATTTGGCATATGGGATAGCCCTCTGGTAAGTGGGAATGGGGCATACCTGGAATAATGATGGTGATGTGAGAAATAGAAGATATCAAAAAACACTTAAATAAAATACAGAAAGTGAAAGGGTTACAGGAAAAGTATGTATTTAATAAAGCTTTCACACAGTGAGGGACATTTTGTGATTCGATACTGTAAAAAACTGTATTGCTCTCTATTTTTTCTTGTTTTTGTTTTCTATGTTGTGGGTGTTTATGTGTATTTATAAACAGAAGCCATTTTTGGAAGCATGGATAGAAAGGTTATTTATGATGACAGATGAAGGTGATCATAATTGGTGAGTTTTGAATACTAAGTATAAATCAAAATTAAAGAGCAAATGAGGAGAAATTTTCAATAATGACAAAAGCATAATACAATTTCCTTTTTCTCATTCTAGGTTCATGTATTACTAACCATGAAATAAACTCTAATTAAATATGCAGATTTGTCATTTCATTATCAATAGATCTCTAAGTCTTCAAAGAAAGGTAAAATAATGCAGTAACTATAGGGCACTAGACATGGAATTAAGGAGCTATGAGTTCCAATCCCATCTCTGCCACTTTCTATGTGATCATTATCAAGTCACTTACATTCCCTTAAGCCTCAGTGGAAAATAAGACCTGCAATGTTTACCTAATAGGCTTCTGCGAATCTTAAATGATATAGGGTATATAAAGTTTTGCAAACTTGAAATGCTGCATAAATATCGGACATGATTGGCACTATGGCATAGGAATAAGAGTCTAGAAGGCTTGAACTGAAGTCCCATTTCTGACCAGTTCTGATGGTGTGACCCTGGGCAAGTCACTCATCTTTGTGTTCCCCTGGCAGCTATTTAAGGCTATATAAACTGTAGAACAGCACTATTTCTCATTGCTAGAAGACATCTTCAAAAAATAATAATGAAAATATTGGAAATAATACATTTATTAAGCACCTACTGTGTGCCATTCATTGTGCTAAATGTTTCATAAATATTATATCATTTGAGTCTCACAACAACTTTGGGAGGTGAGTTTTATTATGGTCTCTATTTTATAGGTGAAATTGAGGCAGACAGAATCACACAGAAAGAAAATGTTTGAGAACAGATTTGAATTCATCTCTCTGAGTTCAATCTCAGTGCTCTATCCATTGAACCACCTTATTGCCTATCCATAGAGTAGAATGTAAGCTTTTTAAGGACAGACTTTTAAAAAAAATCTTTTCAAATCTAGTGCTGAGTACAATACTTAGTAAAAAACAAATAAAAGTTAGTTGAATTTAATTAAACATATGTCAAAAGAGATTGCTTTGATATTGACACTAAATACCAGAAGCCTCAGGAAAAGCAGCCATAGAATAGAAAAAGAGTCAACACAACTTCTACTGTAAGAACAATTATATAATCCATGACATTTTTTATTTAGACTTCAAAGGGGCTACTTGGGGGTTTCCATCTAACTTGTTTGTCTTTCATACCATTAATGGTCATTAAAATATGAAAGCATTTGAATTCCACAAGTATATTGAACTTTTGTAACTTCAGAGAATATGCTTAATAAATCTAAGGCAAGGATGTGGCCCCTCTTTATTCTAGCTATCTTTGAATGACTACATTTCTAAACCACAGCTAAAGGAAGATTTTATAGGGGCAGAAGGAGTACATGTAATGTTAGACGTGCTGGGTTTGAATCCCATCTAAGCTGTTTTCAACCCCTATATTGTATTTAACCTCTGCACCTCAATTTACTCATCTAAAACTCAAATGGATGGTTTAGATAGCCTTTACTATTCTTTTCAGCTCCAAAATCTAAGATTAAAAAAAAAAAAGAAATCTAGGCATTGGGTTTTGACTAAGTACAATATACAAAGTAGGATAAAGCAAAACTATTGCTATCTTTTAAGGGAAGACCTGAGATTTGTTATATCTGGTCCCACTTGTGAATTCAGATGTCCACTTCTTACCTGGACTGTTGAAAAGACTTCTTTTCTTTTCTGCCTCAAGTCTCTCCTCATTCTAATGTACCTTTCAAAGGGCTGATGAAGAAATTTTCCTTAAGCTGAAGACTAATCATGTTCCTTCCATACTCAAAAAATTCCAGTGGCTCCCTATTACTCCTAGGATCAAATACAAATTACTCTGCTTGATCTTTAACGATTTTTACATCCTAGCTCCCAAATATCTTTCCAGTCTAATTATAAAATATTTCCTTCCCTGTACTCTTTGGTCTAATCAACTGGCCTTGCTGCTATTCCTCACAATTACTCCATCTCCTATATCCTAGTCTTTCCATTGACCATTTCCCATGCCTAGAATGCACTCCCTCATCCTCTTTGTCTCTTAGGATCCCTAGTTGCCTTCAAAGCTCAGCTCAATTACTATCTTTTATATGAAACCTTGACTGAAAACACATTGCCCCCTCTGCTAGTATCTTCCTCCAAATAATTACCTTATATTTATTTTATAAATATAAATCTCCCATCATAGAGAATATAAATTCTACAAGGGCAGGGACTCTTTCACCCACAGAACCCAGCACAGTGCCTGATACACAATAGGTACTTAATATTTTTTATTTCTCATAGCTAGTGTTCATTCATATACAATACATGAAGAATTGTTTTTTTGGTAGGAAAGGTAATAGGAATTGATGGAGATATCCAAAGTTTATATGTTCTTGCTCTTATTTCTTTTTTTGTTTTCTCAACTTCAAAAGCAACTGCTCCCAGCATATTCCTCCCTCCTCCTCGACTTAACTTTACCTCTTAATGACTAAAGACCTGGACAAACCTGAGTTAGTAGTGGTTACAGTTGAACTTATGAAAGTAACTCTATTAGACAATGGGGGACTATCATTCAATAGACAGAAATTTCTAAGGTTGTAAATGTTTTTGCTTAAAGCTAGGCTTCAAATATCTATCTCTACTAAACCTAAATCTTGATGCCAAAAAGACTTAACCAATTCAAAGTTGTTCATCTGTCTCCATCCCTGAAAACCCTAGTCTTTAGTCTCTCTCACTTCCACATAAAATCCATATTTTTTATTTTCTACTCCACTACTTAACCTAGAGTATCTCCTCTACACAAACTCATCTCAAATAAAACATCCATGTAAACCTCAACCTTGATATTTTCATGTACATAGTTGTAAGAATAGCCAGAATGGGGAAAATGAAGTCTTGTATCATAGGAGCAATGCCAGTTAAGCCCCATTCAACTATGCTATTATTTTGTAAATGACAGGAGCTAATTAATTATAAATGCCATCAACTAATGGAACTGCAATGGAAAATTAATTTAATACAGATTTTAAATTGACATTTTAGAGTAGGGCTGTGAATTCTGTAAAATGTGCCAAAGTTAATTTCATGTTGCCTTTGAGTCAGTAAGGTGGAAAAAAAAACACTTTCATAAATTTAGATTCATGTTTGGGACAGACTCTCTGCATACAGACAATTCATGATGATTTGTATTAATGTAAGAGTTATAAATAATTTTAAAACAAAAATAATCACAAAACCTCTCCTTAACTGACTTAGATTCAAATTCCTTCCCAAGTTAGGCTATTTTTGAGACCTGAAAATGACTTGTGAGAGTTTTACTTCCTTTATCTTTGGTTTAGATTATTTCTTCATTTGCTGAAGTAATGAAGTCCTTTCTTCCTTCATCCCTTGGAAGGCATGCTCTACATGTTTAAAAAGCTACCATTTTCTGGCTAATAGATAGAGGATTGGAAGATGGACGTATATCCTTATCCTTTGGGCCTAAATTCCCCAAAGAAATAAGAAAAAATTTGGATCTTTTTGTACCTCTCTTCAACCCCTCAATCAACTCTATCCTACTCCCCAGTAAAGTTACATTTGTGTTGGATATCCATTGTTCAGCTTCATACAATAACCAAACCTTCATTTAATGGTATTACATAGTTTAATACAAAGTTGATAATAATCCTTCATATTTATATACTGCTGATATAAGGAAAATTCAAAGCCTGCAAGACAATTTAATGTAGTGAATAGAGCACTGGGCTTAAATCAGGAAAATATAGGCTTGAATCTTTCTCGGTTGCTTAGATATATGACCCACAGACAAGTAGCTGAACTTCTCTGTGTCTTCGATTTCTCATTTTATAAAATGAAGGAATTGGACTTGATCTCCAAAAATCATTTAAGCTCTAAATCTATGATCTATGTTCCAAAAGATTTGACTACAAAAAAGGGAAGATAAGAAAAATGTCTCCTGGGTTTAACTGCATTTCACTACTTTACCTATGCCCTCCACACAGACATACATACACACCACTACCAACACAAGGGATGCTTGATCCCAAGAGTCTCTAATAATTCATTCATCGAGAGTAGATGCAGTTTAGCTATACTCTAGCTATAAGGGATTAAACTAGGGAGGCATAAGTAATACCCACTCTAATCTAGACTGAGGTGTCTGATAGAAAGATCAGTACCTACAAATAGAAAGTTGTTAAAAAATATACACTTGAGCCTGAGGGTCCTGATGCACCCCCCAGAGCAGCACAGTGGCAACTTCTCTGAAGTCGAGAAGGAGTAAGATCAAAGAAGTTGATCTAAATTTTCTCAAAATACAGTGTTCTCACTACTAAACCCCATTTCACAGGTGTGAACACAGCCTTTCCTATCCTCTCTTACTGTAGCACTTCCTATAGGAAAGACTTGCAAAGCCAGGATAAGGAGAGCATGATCATAGGTGATTTTGATAGCATCTTCAAGGCAGTCTTTGGTTACATAGGTAATTTCTTTTCCCAGTTTGACTAAAAGAATTAGGAATGAAACCAATCACCTCAGAACACAAAGAACATAGATCTACTCATTTTAATTTTGAATATGGACATAATTAGATTCTTCTCTTCATTATTGTACTTAGCACAATTTCATTTCCTCAGCTGAGTAACTCTGTGTCTGTGAGCAGGAGTGGAGCAAAAGGGGAGCCAGAACTGAAGATAAGAGTGGGGTGAAGGAAAGGGTAGGATAGGAGAATGTTAACTTTTGTTTTGCTTCTTAATTTTTTGAAAAAAAAATAGGAAAGAAAACAAAGATGCTTTAGCTATTGACCTAAGAGTGATTCAACTCCATATTCTGAAGAAACTGGCACTAGAACAAAAAATATCCTTGAAAACCTGTCCTAGACAAGTCTCTGAAAGGCACAGAGAGACCTTTCCAACCCTTGAGTGGGAAAAAATCAGGGAAGTTTTTGTTATTTTTTTCCTCCTAAGTTTCTGATATGATAGCTGAGTGTGTTTAGGGTTACTGCTTTTCTGAATGAAGGGTAGAAACCATGGCAAAGACCATGATTATCATCAGGAAGAGAAATCATTCTAGCCAAGGACTCCAAATGAAGCTTGAAGCAAAGATAGATTACATAACCATGTGCCCAGTGGAGCCTTGTCTGGCAGCATCCACAGCACTGCCCTAAGAGCATACTAGAGACTACAGAATCAGGAGAAGCAATGCACAGAGTGGAAGAATGGGGGAGGGGAGGTTGGGAGGGAGCAGGTCTAATCAGAGCAACAAGAAGACAGCAAAAACAGTGGCATGCCTTTAAGACTGGAAAAATAATTTGCTCTTACATGCTGTTATCCACATGTGTGCCTTCCCACGTGTGCTCCTTAAATGTGCCCATTTTTCCCACTAAAGATGTGCTTATTTCCAGGAGAGTATGAACAGGTTCATGGGAGAAATGCTTTATTAGTGCTTTTCTTTCTCCTCAACTTCATTATATGTCTTTGATTTGAACTAAATGTGTTTCTGGCTGATTAATAAAAGTAATTACACCAATGGGGGTCCATGAGCCAAGGTTTTGAGTAGATATTATTCTACTGAGTACACTGAACCTCTGCAGTTGCCTTGTCTGGGGAAACAACTTTGTAAATTGGGAGACATCCCCAAGTGTCACAATTATATGAATTGTCTCATTTTATTCTTAAAATAACTCTGAATAGAAGAAAATGATAGGAATATATCTCAATTTCTCAGAAAAATAAACACATAAAGAAAACTATAATTTGGCCAGTGTAACACAGTAGGGAACTCAGTGAGTACTTAGAATGCAGATTTTTCTATTCAAATTCAAGTGTCCTTTTTAAGTCTACTGCGTAGGTATTCAGGTGTTAAAGACTAGGAAGTTAATTTCAATTATTTTTTGTTCGCTAAACATTTGTGATAGTACAAAGAACCCTGAATTTGGGTTCCTAGGACCACCATTTGAATTCTAGCTTTACTATTTACTAATTGCATACTACTAGTTAAGTCACCAAGCATTCCCATGAAGCCCTAATTTCTTCACCTGTAAAATAATGAGATGGGACTAAATGATCTTTAAAGTCCTGTCTTCAAACTCTACATCTGATTCTATAAAGCTAATCCTGTAATAAGTATAATAAAAACTTTTTTACTATACTTTTTTTCAAATTAGTTTTATTAGTTCCTCTTATTTCTGAGTGGATTAAGTATTAGTATATAAAAACATGCAGACAGTATTTAAAATAAAGAATCTAGATGAACTTCACATAGTCTCAGAGTGAATTATATCCAATCGTCTCATTTATTAGGCTTCAAAAGTGAAGAAATTGTTAAAAGATCTACATTATTTGACTATATGTCCTACTACAGAATCATTTTAAAATAAACTCTGACACTTTGCACATATATTTGTTGTAAATAATGTTATTTCCTTGATGTAGATATTGGAACCTTCTGTACTTCTTCTTGGCAGATTACATAACTTTTACTTTCCTAAGTAATAAAAAGCAACCTGAGTTCTTTTTATTTCATTTTCCTTCAATTTAAGATGTTTCTGTATCCTGCTCTTCTCCTTTCAACAGAGTTTGGACTCTACCCCTGAGACCCTGGGATCCGATAGGTGAGTTTTACAAAATCTTACCCAGAATCATGCCACCACATTGTTTTCCAACTATTTGTAAACCAAGTTACAATACCTTACCATCTCTTTCAAACTCTAACTCCTCTTTATGGTTTCCCTATTAAGATGAAGCTCCTTAAAAGCAGGGACTGTATTGCTTGCTTTTATTTGTATCTCTACCCTTTACCACATGGCCTAGAACAGAAAGCATTTAATAAATGTTTTTTTCATTCACCCAAAAAAATTCATCTCTTTTTTTCTTCCATCTTACATATTTTAAGAAGCATCCTTTCCAAAATAAGCCCTTCTCCTATGCTATTGATTCCTATTCCCTTATGGTTGAATTTGTTCAAGTAATTGTCTCTTTCCACTCTCTGGAATATTCAGAAATACAGAGCCATAAATTTCAGCCTTGGGACCTCAGCAGCCATCTAACCCATATGGGTGATACCTAAAATAGAATACATACTGAAATAAACACAGAAAGCCATCATTTTTCTTTCTTTGAAGAATGTTAATTATGGGAATCCCATTCCATCTCTAGGCAGCCCATTCCAATTTGGAAAAGCTCTCACTGATTTTCTTGAAAATGAGCTTAAATTAGACTCATAACTTCTACCCGTTATTTCTGTTTTTTCCCTCTTTGGCCAATTAGAGCAAATCTCAGCCTTCTTCCACATAACAGCCCTTCACATCCCAAAAGAGAACTATCATGTCTTCTCTAAGTCTTCTCTTCTCTAGCTTAAACATGTCTACTTCCTTCAAGCAATCTTTATATGACACTGTCAACTTCACAGAATTTGGACTAAAAGACAAACAGGATTAGGTTGTGTGCATTGTTTTATTTCTCTCAAAGTGGGCAGCATGCATACATGGGAACTGTAGTGTTGGAACTGAGCCCACTTTGGGGTTAGGGGACATAGTTAATATAGCATGCACAGGGGTGATATCACCCCATCATCATTTTACCTCTGGACAGAGGAAATACCTCTTTTAACAGACCACCCCCAACCATACCAGAAAGCTCTCAGGTTTGGGCTATCTAGACAGAAGAATCTATCTCTACCCAAGCCTGAGCAGAACACAAATGGGGCTTCTCTTCCTTATATTAAATTACTTGTGAGTTTGGGCGGGGGTTGACCAGGATAAGGAGAGTCCATGCAATCTCATTATCAGTAATGTCCTTCTGAATCAAAACTGAACTAAAAGTCAGGACTTTGGAAGAATGCGGCTGAGGGAAGCTCTGAATTTCCAAGATATTGGTTATTAATATTCATTTTTTACAACATATACGCAAGATCCTTCACCATGTTGGTTGTCTTCCTGACACTCACATACCACTACTTTTTCTATACTGTGGTATTCAAAACTGAAAACAATGTTCTAGATGTTATCTGATGAGGACAGGGTGGAAAAATCATGTCACCTCTTTATTCCTGGCAGCTATCCCTCTCTAAATTAAGTCCAGCATTTCCTAAATTTATTCTCTCATTCTCTCTCTCTCTCTCTCTCTCTCTCTCTC
>NW_027187372.1:20591535-20594512 GCF_028583685.1 Petaurus breviceps papuanus
TCTCTCTCTCTCTCTCTCTCTCTCTCTCTCTCTCTCTCTCTCTCTCTATCTGTCTCTCTCTCTCTCTTTCTCCCCATCGTTCTGTTTTTCTCTTTCCTCCACTTAAATTTTTTCATCTTTTCTTATCTTCCAATATTTCACAAAAAATCTATTATTTCAACCATGGAGGTCTGCCCTCCATTGGTGTAAAGCATAACCCATTTATGCTTTTGACAGTGATCTTTAAAAAGGAATATAAGAAGGAAGTAAAAAAAGAAAAGTTACATGATAATTTTTTTTTGTATATTTGAAAGGAATAACAAGTTGTCCATAGTAGATTTGCAGTTTCATGTACAACCTTCTTTTTATTGTTCCATGTCATGAAAATGTTTGTTTTATTCCACAAATTAAAAATGAAACTTTAAAAATTTTTTAAATCATGACATATTGGCCAACCTTTTAATTATAAGTCTTTCTACACATAACTAGGTTTGTTCTTGAATAAGTGAAATGTGTTGCCAGGTGAATACTAGAAGTATTCCTATCTTGCTAAAGTTTATATCCCTTGGCATAGCTTTGGTGAATCAAGCAAGCAAGAAGTATTTATTAAGCAGTTTTACTATGTACTGGTATCTGTGCTAGGCACTGGGGGAACAAATTGTAAAAATGAAAACCATTCCTACCCTCAAGGAGCTGATATTTTACCAAGACAACATATACCTAATACAAATATATACAGTATAAAAAACTTTAATATCTAGTATTTAGCTAGTACCTTAGAGTTTGCACAGCATTTAACAAATAATGTCCCATTTTATCCTCACAACCTGGGAGGTAGCTGCTGTTAGGATAGCTTCTTATGGATGAGAACACAAAGGCCCAGAGTGATGAAATTATTTATTTGTCACATGGCTAGCAAGTAAGTGAGAATATATTTGAACTCAGGGATTCTTAACTTCAGGTTCAGCATTCTAGACAAGGTAATTCAATATAAGATAGGGAGAAAGGGCACTAGAATCTAGATTAATCTCTATATCATGAGACCTTAGAGCAAAACTTTAATGGAGGCAATTTCCCTTAATAACAACAAAGAGAAAAACTATAAAGATATAGACATATATCTATATATAGTTATGCACATAAATATATAAAAAAGTATGTGTGTACATATATGTATGTAGATACATATATATTTAAGAAAAAAAATCCCTTGACATTTTCTTTCTCCTTTTAACATACAAATTCTTTTTTTTTAAAAAAGTCTATAGTTACTGTTTTTTTGTAGAGATATATCCCCTGAACCTCTGAAATCTGTCTTCCAATTCTACTATTCTATAGAAATTGTTCTTTCAATGGTGATTGAGGACCCACTAATCCCCAAATTATGTCCTTTTTTATTCCTCATTCTTCCTGTTCATACCTAATTTGTGGAAATTTTCTCCCTTGTTTTTTTGATACTGTTCTATGTAGGTTATCTTTCTATTTTTCTAACTACTTTTTCTCAGTACCTTTTACTGGCTCCTCTTTCTCTTTCTGTACCCTAATTATAGGCATCCTCCAAAGTTTTGTCACTAAAGTTTTTAGTGACAAAAATTCTCTTTCTTTTTAATTTAATCTGCTTCCAACAGCTTCAGCTCTCAATTCTAGGAAGATATTTTCAATATATATACATTTCTCCATGTCTATCCCTCTACTGTATACCAATCCCTTATTTCCAAATCCCCTCTGAATATTTTCAAATAAATGTCCCCCAGGTACCTCAGAGCCAATGTAGTTCAAACCAAACTTCCTTTTTTTATATTCTGAAACCAAATCTCCTCTTGATTTTCTATTTTCACCCATTTCCCATTGTGAAGGAAGAATTTTTCTTCCCCCACAAAATTGGAAACAGAGGATCTGACACCAGTATTCTGATTCTTCCTAAATTCCATCTGACTCTTAGGTAGCCCTTTATTTCTTACACACAGAGATATAACAACCCTTAAAATGCCAAACTTTTTGTAAAATGCCATTGTTTATGCCTTAACTTGTGATTTCACTGGTGTGAGCATTTGAAAGAAAGAATGAATTGCTTACTTTAGAGCAAATACTACACCAAGTATTGCAGTAAAAATAGAAAAGCACTTCAGATAGAAAAGTGTTCTCTATTCTAAAGGAACTCACATTCTAATAGGGGAAACAACATAAAAAGCTAACAAATCACTGCTCCAATAGTGCAGATTCTCATTCTTCTTTGATTTAGCAGGTCTTTAAGAGTTTCTATTACTTTAAACTTTGTCCCTGCAGTCCCCCAACTTAGCTAGGCTTGTTCTGAGTCAACTGATATATACTCTGTTACATCAGGCCATTCTATCCTAAATCATCCATTCTATCCTATCCAAAAGAACTACGATCTATTCATAACACATATAGGACTTGAGTATATGTAGATAATAATAAACAAATAAACCTGAATTAGGAAAACGTCCTCATTTTTTTTATTGTTGTTGTCAAAGGGCTGTATAATTTTTTTAAAACCTTGTTGGAAATGATCATGATATTATATTCAAGTATAGAAGAACTGGGTTCCAATGATTTTTTTTCTACATATTAGTTATGTAAACATAGGTAAGTAACAACTTCTCTGGACCTCAATTTCCTCATTTGTAAAATGAATGCTTTTATTCAATGCTCCCTAAGGACCCCCTCTAGCCCTAGATCATATAAGCCTATAATTCAGGAAATGCTATATCTATCAGAGAGAAACGACTAAATTAAATGACTTACCTTATAACTCAGGTAACCAAGTAACACTGTTTCAAAGAGACTTATCAAGGCCACTGAAACCTAAAATATAAAATGCAAGAAAAAGTGCTATAATTAGTACATTTATTCATGGGTAGATAATAATAACAAAGAATACAGTGATTGATGTGTTAGTTGTTACTTTATCACTTGGCATTTCTACTATTTCCCAGTATAGATCCTCTGTCTAGTGTACTAAATGCCACAACTGAAA
>NW_027187372.1:20594522-20597537 GCF_028583685.1 Petaurus breviceps papuanus
TAGAACCTATACTGGGACTTATATAATAGCTACTGGGATAAGAACATAGACAAAGAAAAGAGGCACAAGAAAAAATGTTCTTATAGAATCAGATCAAATATTAACAGAAAAGATATATGTATATCAGTGGGAAATTAAGTAAAAGTCTTACCTGTGTTTAGTACTTAAAACAAGTTCATCTTTTAAGAATAAAATTATTTTTTAATTTTATTCAAAGTTCAATCAATTATATCATAGGCCAAGAAATACAGAATTTGGAGAAAACAAAAACATTTGGGGTTTAGAAAAATTAGAGTATAACCTGTAAGCCCCATAATGGCAGACATCTCGTCACCCAAAAGATATGATACCTGTGAAGAAGAATGATAAATTGATAACAAAGATTCAGTATACGATTTTGTACTTGAAAATATTTTAATGAACTTCATAATACTCAAATGATCTGTAAAACAGATTAATAAAGATATCACAGACAACTGAAATTAGACAAATTGCTACTTGATTACTATTAGATATCATTTACCTACAATATAATCCTATAAAGAATTAGTAGTTACATTTAAGTCAATATCTAATACAGTATGTGAAGTAATTGAAAGATGATATAAACAATTGAGATTGTAGAGTGGAAAATATGTAGACCTTATAAACTTAATTTTCTTAAAACTCACACTATAGTATGATTCAACTTTTGGCAATACATTTAGCCATACGAGGAACCACAGAATCATGAATTCTGAGTTGGAAGGAACTTTTAAAAAAATTGCCTAGTCAAAATCCAATCTAGGACAATAATAACAAGTGATCATCCATAGCTTGAAATATATAATTATTTTTTTTAATTGCTACTGTTTCTCCTGAAAACTGATAACACAATTTTGACCTAAACTTACTGTTAAGATATTTTTCCCCTTATTTTGAGGCAAAAATCTGCTTCTCTTTAACTTCCCACCGTTCAGCTGGTTCCACCCTTCAGAGTCATGATGAACAAGAGTGATCTCTTCTTCTATATGAAAGTTCTTTAAATATGTGTAGAGCATTCAAAGCTTCTCTCTCTGACCCTCATCTTCATTTTTTCTTCTCCAAGCTAAATAGTCTTACTTCCTTTAGCTGATACTCATATGATTATCTTCTTCTATATGTACCAGTTTGTCAATGCCCTTTCTAATATGTAGCACTCAGAACTTTACATGAATATTACAGATAGAACTCATCTTAAAGTAATAACTATACTTATAAAATGGTAATTTTTAATTTTGGATTTAAAAGTATCCTTTCATAACAAAAAAATAAGCTATTTAAGATTAATTAAAAGTATATGCATATATATATACATACATACACATACATAAGTTAATATAATATAAAAACAATACTGAGGTATGACATAAACTGTTTTATAGATATCTATACCAATTGATGTCCACCGAGGCTCAAATGGAAATCAAATAAATCAGAAAATTGTGCTTGGAGAAAAAGTATGTGGTTACATTACCAAAAATATAACAGGAAAAATTTGGCAATAAGCAACACTCAGGGGACTACTAATTGTTTTAGGAACTAGGTCAGGAATATTTCCAAAAACATTACATTGGAAATATTTTTTTTATTCCAAAGATGAGTTGTATGCACAACATAAATCAGCAGAGAACAGAGGGCCATTTGGCCCAGATCTCAAGTATAAAGCCAGTTTCAAGTTTGATGGTAAAAAAAAAAAAAATTAGACCATATTCAACTTTGGGTCAATAATATTTGAATGAGCTCACACTGATGACTGACAATACTAACAATGAGCTCAACCTGATAATAAATGAAAACTAGTTTTGTGTTTTCTCTCAATAACTAGGGCATTCATATTGAAAAAGTTTGGAAGAATTCTTTTAAAAATTCCATTGATAGGGGCGGCCAGGTAGCACAGCAAGTAAGAGCACTGGCTCCAGTGCCAGATGACTTGGAGATCGAATCCCGGGCTCTGACACTCAGCACCACACCCAGAAATTACTGGCCATGTAACCTTGAGCAAGTTACTTAACCCCAATTGCTTTAAAAAAATTCCATTAATATTTTACCCTTTTGAGGTTCTATATTGTTTTAGTATATCTTCTTTTTAAAAACAAAATTATGTCTAGCATCCTGTAGAGCTGGAAATGGTCTTAGCCTCTCTAGACCTCTGAGCAATCTTGAATATGCAGACTGTTTCCAATTTGAAAAAATAAAACACATTATTTTTAAAATTTCTCACATGTTTACTTTGACACTAACTTCATAGAATTATTTCCAAAAATGCTGGGACTAGAGACAAGTAACTAGGGCAGTCACCTAGGATGGGGAACATGGACACCCAATGAATGACATTTTAAAATGCTATTTTTTATAAATACAATGTCATAAGGGGATGGAGAGCTGCTCTGAGAGTGAATCCATTCAAGTCCCTCTTCTGATAAATATCAATTGCATGCCCCTGGAGAAGTCAATCTCTTGATGCTCTAATCCAGTGCTATCAAATTCATATAGAATAAGTGTCAAATAAAGTGCATATAAAAATCCCTGCCACTGCATGTTTGCTTAACTCAAAGTGTAATATTATCTATGTTATATTGCCTTTTAATTCTGTTAATTATTTCCTGATTTCATTTTAATCTGGTTCCAGTTGCACAGTGTTGTGAATCAGTGGACCACAGGCTGCCAAGGGGCTATGGGTTTGACCCTTCTGCTCTAGGCAATTCTCTGCAATTATATATTACAGAGAAAGTTCAAAACCTGCATTGGAAGGAGTTCTTTACTGGGAGCGTGTTACAGTTGTGAAATTCAGGAGGGAGGGGTAGAAATTGGAGGGAAGGAAGGAGGAAAGGAAGAGAGGAAGGGAGGAAGGGAAGAAGGAGGGAAAGAGGGAAGGAAGGAAGGGAAGAACGAAGGAAGAAAAGGAAAGGAAAGAAAGGAAGGGAGGGAGGGAGGGAGGGAGGGAGGGAGGAAGGAAGGAAGGAAGGAAGGAAGGAAGGAAGGAAGGAAGGAAGG
>NW_027187372.1:20597547-20611795 GCF_028583685.1 Petaurus breviceps papuanus
AGGAAGGAAGGAAGGAAGGAAGGAAGGAAGGAAGGAAGGAAGGAAGGGGGAAGGGCATAAACTATTTGTTGATGCCAGAAAATTCCAAATGTGTGGAAGTCACATGTGTTGCAGCAAAAACTCAAAATCTCTAGTGAATAGAAACTCAAAAAGGTACAATCTTCAATCCTTGTCTAGGGCACATGTACCTCTTTCTGACTGAACGCAATGTGCTAATGTTTATATTTGCCATTGAGCACAAAAAAAACAATAAACATATTATTGCTGCCTTTCACAAGAGTAGAAAGAGCTATACTCTTCATGCTAATACATGATATTAAGTATTTCCTATTTAATTTGAAGCCTATAATTGAGGCTGAAAGGTACAACTACATAGAAAAGAATGAATGTTATTTTTTTCTATCAAAAACTTTAAAATCATTAAATAGTGGTATCTCTGTTTGAACTTACCCTGCAAAATGCACAGTAAGATTTTATGCCAAATGTATCCATATATAGATACATCTATCTAATTTAAAAGTATATGTTTTTATGTGTATTGTTGTTTCAAACCTGTGATTTCATCAGTATGAACTCCAGTGATGGAAGTTTCATCTGTCAGTGAAGATCAGCAACTCCTCTGTAATTTGTAGTCTTAGGGAATCATATAGAGTGCTGAGATGCTAATTTTACTTGGCCCTGGTTACAGAGCTAATACTCAACAGAATCAGGATATGAATCCAGGACTTACTGACTGCAAGGCTGTTAAGTCATTTTTTAGTCATGTACGGTATTGTCTGGCCATATTCAAGGTTTTCTTGGAAATGATACTGAAGCAGTTTGCCATTTCCTTCTCTAGTTCATTTTACAGATAAGGAAACTGAGGCAAACAGGGTAATATCTGAAACAAGATTTGAACTCAGTAAGATGAGTTACTGACTTCAGGTCTGGCACTCTATCCACTGTGCTACCTAACTGCCCTGAGTGCAAGGTTACTCTTCTACCAACTGCTATGAATATGGCTAGTTTTGTGGGAAGTATTCAAAATGAATTCAATTTGAAGGAGATCCATTTTTATGTAAATGATGGCAATAACAATAAACTTTAATCATATATGTAATATGTCTTCCAAAGAGAATAGAAAGTAATTTTGGTTAGTCAATATAAATTTAAATTAGAAACCTCCTTGCTCTGCAAGTACATGGATAATCATTATTTAAGCTAATATATTTTCTAGTTTCATAGACTTCTTTTTAGAATGGACTTCTAGAGGTCATCTAGTCCATTCACTTGCTTTCAGTTAATATTCAATCTAAATAATACCAGACAAAGAGTTGTCTTTTTTTTCAGACTTTTAAAAATAGATTCTAATCTGCAATGGATGGGTTGTTCTAAGGGCATATTATTTACAGTCAAGAAGTCTTTCCTACAATCTCATTCAAATCCCTCCACTCCTCTTTTCAATTGAAACAGATCATTCCTACTTGGCATGATATGTGGATAAAGTTAATTACTATTGTGAAGTCTCCCCTTTGGTCTTCACCTTCAGGATTTTACACTTATAGATTTTGGTCCCTTAATAAATGTTTGCTGAGTGAATTGAAATCCTCTGAATAGCCTTGAGTCCTTTAGTCCTTCTTCATGTAGCCTATTTCCTGACTTCCTTCTGGTTCTTTCTTCAATTTGCTTAAATTGCAGTGATCAAACTGGATGAAACAATCATATTAACCAATATTTGACAGAGTGAGAATATTCTTGAAGTTGCCAAGTATTTGTGGAGGAACTAATAAACACAGAGCTCAGCCTCAGGAGGGTCACAGTGTAGCTACCAAGGCAAAATATCTACTCCCAAAACAGTAAATCTTGAATGGCTAGACTTTGAATGGCTTGGGGTAGGGTGGGGAAGGGAAGAGCAAGTCACAGATTAACAAAGAGGAAAAGGAATGTAGTTCAAGAGAGAAGGGAAAGTATAAACAAGGTACCGAGTCATGAGCTATCAGGCCATAAAGTTTTATCTTTAAGTTATATAGCTGAATGTAAGCTCCTTACTAGTAAGATCGTTTTTATATTCTTTTTGTCTCTGGTCCCTAACAGTGACCTGAACAGAGAAGGTACTTAATAAGTGCTTGTTAAATTGAATTGTCTGTTTCATTGAATTAAGTATATATGTTTGGGGAATGGAGGGAGCAGAACTAGCAAAATGGCTAAACTCAAGATTATTTCAAGTGCTTCTACATGTTAGGTTGCTGTTTTATGAATTCCACCATCTGCTTCACATTTCTAAAACAACACTACTGAAAAATCTTAGTAGGCCACAGCAGGTTTTATCCCTTTGATCCATCCCTCCTCTGACACATATTGGCTGTAGAACCCTGAGCAAGCTACCCAATTTCTAGGTGCTCTGAGAATCTTTATATTGAAGAAAATGTTCACCACTATTTTTTTCACCATCTCTACCCTTTACATTGGTAGAAGGAGTTTCCACAGTGGGGAATTCTCAATACCAATGAAATCACATGTCTAGCACCTATCCCTATACCAATCAGTCAATTGCATTGTTATGGGGCACAGTCTGTATTATTAACCCTGAAAATTCAAGTAATCCATGTGTGGCCATAAAGCATGTGAGATATTTAACCTCTATAAGACTATTTAGTGTCTTGGGGAGGGGAAGGAAAGGTAGGGATAGAATTTGGAACTCAAAACTTAAAAAAAAAAGCAAAGAATATTAAAAATTGTTTTTACATTTATTTGGGGAAAATAAAAAAGTATTTAAAATAAAAATGTATGTGAGAATATGTAAAAGTAAAATTCATTACTGTTACTATAAAAATAACCATCTTAATAATGGTTTAAAGTAGTTTAACTGGGAAGAAATTATTTTGAAGAATATTGGGATATAATGTAAATAACACTAGATTTAGGGTCAAAACCATGCCCAGCACTGGCTCTACCAAGAATTGTGTAGCAATAAGAAACTCACCTTTAAACTCTTCAAATTTCATATGTAAAATTAAGATCATACCTAACTTCACAGGTTTGTTGATTTGTTGTTTTAAGCACTACATAACTGTTAAACTATCACTGTTCTGTGTCACTACACATTATGTCACTAAATGTAATTATCTGTACTCAAATAATTTTTAAAATAAACTTGGTAGTTAATTGAATTTTTAAGAGTCATCCCTGTGATCTGAACCTGTTTCTTTGGCCTTACATTAAATGTTGTTTGTTAGAATGATACAGAAAACCCTGTAGTTCCTTTGATGATTGAAATGTTAAAAGTAGCTGCTCAGTTTTCAATTAACTTGGAACTTTAGTGGTCTCTGTTGATCATTATTCAGGTCATTATTTATCCTGCAGGAAGATTAATATCCCTGAAGCATTGCTTTGATCTTACCACTGGTGTGCTCAAAAACTTCAGAGAATGTCAGAGAATCAGAATTTGAGAGTGGGAGTGAAAATGGACCTCAGTGGCCATCTAGTCCCCACAGAATATAGAAAGCAAATGGTTTGTGGCATACTGGGGCTTGCACAGGATTTGGAGCCAAAATATCTGCATTTGGTACCAGGGTCAGTACTAATTGTTGAACAATGAACAAGTCCTTTACCCTCCATGGTATTTTTTTCCTCACCTGCAATATAAGGATACCATTTATACTACCTTCTCCCTGAGATTATTGTGGGAATCAAATAATATAGCATACAAAAGAAACTCTTGCAAATATTATTGAATATAATACAAATTTATTTTTCAGGTGTTTGAGATCCTTCAAAATCCAGATTTACTTTTCGAGATTTATTTCCCAAAAATTCCCCAGCAAAAAGTATAATTCTAGCCTGACAGATGATCTATCATCCATTCTCTAAAGCTATTTTGCAATATTCTATCCCCACACTCTTTTCAATTTTGTTCTTTCCACTTTCAAATAACAAACTCTTCATTTCTGCTTGTCAAAGTTCTATCCACTCTGCAAGGCTAAGTTCAAATGTTATCTCTCTACTAAAGCCTTCTCCCATCAGCATAATTCATAATATTAAGAAAAAGTTTTACTGGAAAATCAAGGGAACAAAACAAAACTTTTGAAAGAGAATAAATGGAATGATAAAATTTAAACTTTCAAAGATCTTAGGGACTCTCAATCCCCACCATTTGACTGTGACCCACTATAGTGTGCTGACTTGCCAGAGGTCATATATGTAGGTAGTTAGTACCTCCAGGATTTTAAGTCATTTAACTATAAATTGATGTGAATGAATGCCAGGCACTGTGCTAAGTGCTAGAGAGATAAAGACAAAAAGTGAGAAAGTCCCTACCTTCAAGGAGATTATATTTCAATAGTCAACATATACAGGGGAATAGTGACCAGAAATCACATCAGTATGGTGACTGAAGAAATATGGCAGTCAATTGATAAAACCTGTCAAAATACAATGCTAGCTTTGATTTGCTTATTGTTCCCAGAGAAAGAGGTGGAAATAAAAATTGGGTGGGAACTACACAAAAGTGGACATGAAGAAGATGGCCAGGGCAAACTTATTGGCAACTTCCTGGCTTAAAAGGGACTCCCATTCTAGCATCCATGCCTTTCTCAGGCATTAACCAAAAGCAGCCTACAACATCCCAGCTGGGTGTAATACAATTTCTCTAATCTCTTCAAGCACTTTGTTTCTAGTCTTTGTATGTTACCACCTTACATTGCCTTGTATTGTGGGGATTTGTATGGCTTTATTATCTACTCTATTGAATTATAAGCTCACTGAGCTCAGGGACTTCATTAAATATCATTCCATAATACATAACAACTAGCACATTTCATATAAAAGTTATTTGATTAACATTTATTGAATGTATTAAGAAATCTGATCTTTTATAAAATTTGTTGTTCCACATATTAGGACAGTAGGTTCTGTTGCATTTTCTGATTGTTTGATAATTAAAAGTCTTGCCTGTAAATTCCTCCAACTAAGAGGCTTTATCATATAGTTGTTCAACCCTATTCACTTTCCACCACACAAATAGCACTTAGCACAGTGTAGTCATTTGTATATTTAGTGATTTAAGACATCTCATTATATAGTTTAAGTGAATTAGACAATTTAACATAAGGTACATAATATTTTGGGAGCTACTTGTTCAATGGAAAAGAAGGGTGTATATTTATGAATTGATATGAAATCTGCTTATTTATGAAAAAGCAAAGTTTCTCTGTAATTATGTAAACTGTGCAACTAAAATAATTTCTGTACTAACCTGTGAAGTATCCTTTGGCCAGGCCCAAACAAGATCTGTAATATCTAAAATTTCTATACTGTAGGTAGGGAACCCATTGGCCTATTTTCTTCTTGGATTTCTAAAATCACATTTTTTTTGAAAGAAAGAATTATTTGAGCTGGAAGTCTTATAAAATACTCACTTCTATTAAATTATCTATTGTTGAAGAGGCCAGGATTTGACAGGAAGCTGACATATACATGGTTCCCTATATACAATCATGTTTGAAGATTTTAAAGATTTAGAGTATCATAGAAAATTCAGAAGTCATTTAGCCCAAGTTTATTTCGTCCAAACTCCCACCCAATGCATGTATTCTTTCTTTGACATCCCTCCAGATATCTTCTGGAATATTTTCAATTAAGGAGAATAGATTACATCATAAAATAACCCAGTTCATTTTTTGATCACACTAAATGTTAGATTTTTTAATATCTTTTTCGTTACTGTATTGATTTAGATTAAATATGTATTAGATTTAAATGTTAAATATTTAGCTTAAATGGATTAAATTCCTATACTATATTGATTTAGATTAAAATATCTCCGTGATTTTTAATCTATCCATTTGTTCTAGTTCTGTTTTTGGAGATGAACAGAAAAAAAGTCTACTATATTTTCTTCAACATGGTAGCCTTAGAAATTAGAAGATAGCTATGATGTCCTGTATACATTAAATTTTTGTTTTGTTTTTACTTTTTGGAGGGGGGAAGGCAGGGCAATTGGGTTATGTGACTTGCCCAAGGTCACACGGCTACTAAGTGTTAAGTATCTGAGGTCAAATTTGAACTCAGGTCCTCCTGAGTCCAGGTGGTACTTTATTCACTGAGCCACCTAGCCACCCCTACATTAAGTTTTTTTTTAATCCCAGGCTAAACATTTCCAGACCCTCTAATGATAATATATTTTCCAGAAGCTTCATCATGCCAGTAATAACTTTTTATGCTATAATATTTAATTAGTCTGTCTTATAAAATGTGACACACCAACTGAACATAGTTTCTCAGGTACTGTTTTTGTTTGATCAGTAAAGAGCATGAAGATGCTCTTACTTTGTAATTCTGTTAATCAAATCTTTATTAAGTTGCTATTTTTATGGAAGTAGGGTGGGAAGAGACTTATTTTTTGTAGACAAAACACTCTGGTGGTTGATAACACGCTTTTCTCAGCTAAAACACATAGTTCTTAAATGTAAGGATAATCCAACTGTTATATCTCACTCCACTGATTACAAAGGGTGATTCAGGTGATCTGTCTTAATAAGTAGCTCTCTCCTTCCTTTCTCACATTTCCATGTATATCTATCCAAAAGCTGTGTGCTTCATCAAAGAGAAGAAACTTTCTTCATAAAGAAGAAATTTTTTTTTCACAAGAACTGCTATGAAGTCAAATCTTCTTTCTGAAAGTTGTACAAGTGAGTTTTCCACCTGACCACATAGTAAATAGTATAAAGGGGCGATTAGGTGATGCAGTGAATAGAACCCTGGCCCTGGAGTCAGAAGGATCTGAGTTCAAATCCGGTCTCAGACACTTAACACAAAAACTAGCAGTGTGACCTTGGGCAGGTCACTTAACCCCAATTGCTCTCCCCCCCAAAAAATGTAATTGAAAATATGTAGCAAAATTTAAATTAAAATAGTATAAAATACAAAGTTAGTACTTCTGCATTGGTGATTAAAAGTAAAAAAAAAATGTAGGCTACTTCTATAGTTCTTTCTGATGTAGGAAATTTAATTTAACCTAACAAGTACTTATATGCAAAGCCCTGTGCTAGACTCTGAATATTTTTTTGATGGGGGGCGGGGAGGTGAAGGAGTCTAGACCTATAATTTCATTAGTATGTGAAACTCCCAGTATGGAAACTCCATCCACTAATGCAGATGAGCAATTTATCTATAACATGGTTTTAGAGATTTAGTTGTGGACATTGAAAGGTTAAGCAACTTGCCCATGGTCATACAGTTAATTGGTAACAGAAGGTGAACCCAGGATTTTTATGACTCAAAGACTTTCTATCATGTGAGACTGCCTTCAAAATCCTTATTTTCTACTAAAAATTACATGTTTTCAATCTATTCATTTGCTCATTTTGGCAATGGCTGATGCATAAAAGTTATTCCCACAAATTTGTGATAATCATTTGAAATACCAAAAGAACAAAATACCTTTTTTAATCAGAATTATGTTAAATCCTCATGGAGCATCAAGAACTAAAAATATATTTTCAGTTTGACCCTAAAGAAAAGATGAGAAAATGAACTCCCTACATTCTCTGAAAAGGTTGGGAGTGGGGAGTGAGATTATGGGTAAAGTACAGTACAAAGATTATCAGACTTGATTGATATGTTGGTTAGTTTTGCTGAATTGCTTTTTAAAAATTCTTTGGATCAAATAATGATACTACAGATAGGGGAAGGAAGAGTGATATCTTTGGAAATGAAGGTGATGTAAAAAACAAAAGGTACTAATTTTTTTTTTTTTTTGGAGAGGGGAAGGCAGGGCAATTAGGGTTAAGTGACTTGCCCAAGGTCACAGGGCTAGTAAGTGTTAAATGTCTGGGGCTAGTAAGTGTTAAGTGTCTGAGGCCAGATTTGAACTCAGGTTCTTCTGACTTCAGGGCTGGTGCTCTACTCACTGTGCCACCTAGCTGCCCCAAAAGATACTAATTTTTTAAAATATACTTTCAGAAATTTTATTATTCTAAAGGTATATTTACAGTACATCAGTCAAAAATATGACAAAATAAACTTCCCACTGGACATTGTTTGCCCTAAATGTGAAAAAAGGTATGTATTTTGGAAAAATATTAATTTTTATTAAAATCATTGAAAAATACAGTGACTAATGTTTATCAAGCACTTCAATCCCATTATAGTTTAAATTTCACTCCAAGAATGGGCTATCCACATTTCAGCTTTCTTTCCCTTTAGTTATTTTTTTTTAATCTTTATGACTTATAACAGCTGTGTTACCTGGGGAAGGTCACTTAAAAGTTCTCAGTGATTTAGTCAATTTTTTAATACTACATGTTTCAGAGAATGTAACAACCTGCATTGATAGATAGAAGGACTTTTCTCCCCAAGGAGTTCCCTATACCAGTACAATCATAAGTCCAGTACCTATCCCTGTCTCTATTTATCAGTGAATTTTTATATTACCGAGACTTCAAGAAATTAGTGTATTCTATTTGGTTGGTCATAATTTCATGCATTTGGAAGTAAAAGTCCATTCATATCCCTAAACTTGTCTGTGCTTACAAGATTTTCATTAAAGTTCATGACTCCTCAAGGAGAGGATATAATACAGCAAAGCTATACTGAACATCTACAGCTTTACTAGATCAGAAATCATAATTAAATAAATCTCTTTACTGAGTTTGACTCATTAATTTTAAATGGACCCATCCAGCCCACTTCTGTTTTTCATTAAGAAACATGGGCATCAATAGAACATTTTATTCAAAGTAGAATCCAAAGTTATTTTGTTAGAGATTTCTTTCAAATTGCAGTAACATAATTTTTCAAATGCATATCCTTTGTGTTTATAATTTAACATGTTAGATGACACAATAGACATGCTAATTGTATGGAACTTTGGTCATTTTTAATGTGTCAATGAGTGCAATTTTGCCAGCTCTTATGCTCTACTTGCCCCCAATCTATTAGTAGGATTTTCATTACAGTTCAATCCTAAATTCTTAGTCACTGATTGAAAAGTTCATTGTATTTACAAATCAGCAAATATTTAAAATCAATTTTGAAGACCATAAGGCAGGAATTTTATTCTGGACTCTATAATTTTATGTCTTCTTGAAAGACTCAGTTTTATATGTGAAATAAATTAATTGCCTTACTTTATTCTTGATGGAGTTGTCAACATAATGCTGAAACATCTATAAGAAAGATAGAAATTACTCTAACACCTGGATCATTTGTTACATGATACCTGAATGTTTGGCTTCATGAAGCAAAACCCTTGGACAATTGCTTAAAGCTTTAAGTGCCCCCCAACCTTCTAAAAGTAAAAGTTAGGATTCCCTAAAAAGTTTGAGCTAAGAAACTGAGAGATGTATTCTATCCAGTTTCACATTATTAAGTCATCCTAGGCACTCAAAATTCAAATGCTAAGTATTCTCTTGACAATCCCTTCCAGGACTAATTTTTTGACAGTACTGGCACTATAATCAATCTCTCTCCAAGTGAACCTTTTCACTGCCTTGTCTCTTCACCACAGGAGCTTTTCCAAACCTTTATTTTTCACATTCCTCAAAATTCCACCCCCACTCCTGTCCTGTTCATATTCAGAACATTCTTACTCTGAACATTCTCAAAAGGAGACTGTGGCTCAGTCTTCATGAGGAGATAAGAGTTCTCTGAAGTAAGACCTCATTTAATTCCTCTCCTGTATGTTTCAAAATGTCTTTGTATCTTCACCCATTCTCTCTACAAAGACCCTAAGGAAGGGATTCAGCTCAGAGGCTTGCCCTACAAAGCTCTCACACCATAAGCACCTTAGTTGAGGCCAGAGGGGTGAAACCTATGGCCTCCTTGGTCCCTGAATGTGGCCTTTTGACTGAGTCCAAGTTTTAAAGAACAAATCCTTTTATTAAGAGGATCTCTTCTGTGAAGTTTGGATTCAGTCAAAGGGTTGCACTTGAGGACCTAGAGGGCATTATGTGGCCTTGAGACTGCAGGTTCCCCACCTGTGGTCTAGGCCCTCATTCTCTTTTTCCTAAATGATTACAGTGAACACTTAATTGTTTTTCCTGCTTTTAGTCTCTTCCCCCTCCAATCCATTCTCCGTATAGTGGCCAAAGAGATGTTACTAAAGTAGAAAATTGACCATGTCACTCCTCTGTTCAAGAAGCTTCCAATGGGGGCAGCTAGGTGGTGCAGTGAGCAGAACACGGGCTCTAGAGTTAGGTGGACCTGAATTCAAATTTGACCTCAGACACTTAACATTTACTAGCCATGTGACCTTGGGCAAGTCACTTAACGGCAACTTCCCTAAAAAAGGCAAAAAAAAAAAAGAAGCTACCAATGGCTTCTCACCATCTTTACCTTAAAGTATGAAATCCTCTATTTGACCTTTAAAGCCCTACATAATCCACCTCAAGCCTATTTATCCTGGCTGCTTATATATAACTCTCCATTATACAGTGTGTTCCATTGAACTTTCCTGTTTGCTATTCCTCAAACACAATATTCTAATTCCTGATCCTGTGCACTTGCACAGCCTATAAGTCCAGGATTCTCTCCCTCAACACTCTCCTGTATCTTGGATCCTTTGTCTTCCTTCCAGGCTTAGTTTACTTGCTTCCTCCTTCGAGAAGCCTTTTCTGATTCCCCTAAGTTGTTTCTGCTCATTCACAGTATAGTTTTAGGTATATAACTTGTAAATCAGGAATTTTTGAAACATGGACAATAGGAAGATTTTAGGGGATAGTGTCTATGAACTTGAAGGGTGAAAAAATTACATTTTGCTTTAATAATTTCTAATTGAAATCTGTTGTTTCTTTCAATGAGGAATTGTTTTTTTTTTTAAAAAAGCAAAACTATTCTAAGAAAGGCCCATAGATTTCACCAAAAGTTCTTACAACATGCCTGAACATGTCTCTCTGCCACTGCTACCTAATGCCCAAAGTTCTTTTCTCTGGGGACAAGTAAAACAAGTCTAATTGCTTTTCTGCATGACAGCACTGCTTATTCCAAAAGACAGCTATCTTGACATTTCTTGAAGACATAGTGATTCAGGGGAAAAACAAAGAGAAAGAAAAACCTGGCAAGCCAGTAAAGAATCCAAATGTGTTGGAAGACTGTGGGATGTAAATCATAAGAAGGAAAAGGAAAAGGACAAATGAATAAACCATTGTTGGAAACGGTTATATTTATGATTTCTCCCATATAGGTGCCTTAAACTGAAAATGGCTGGTGAGAAAAACTGAACATGTATATTTGCTTGGATAGACAAGTCAGAGAATGGCACGTTCAACATAAAAAGAAAATATTTGTAGAAAAGAGCCAATAATTCTCAGAAGGAAAAACAATAAAATGGTTTGTAATAATACTCATGGATTTGTACATCTATAATGAAATGTGCAACCTATGGGGAATAGACAAGGTAAAGTAGATATCTTAATGTAAGAAAGTAAGTCCTACATATAGGTATTACCGATATGTGCATAAATCTGATTCATTACTTGAAAATCACAAAGGAAAAGGAATGCCTTATTCTAATGGAAAGGGAGGTGAAAAACAGCTGAAAGACCATTATGCATCAAAAAGATATATTTTATGTGAGAAAATACATCAGTCAACATTCACTGGGCACCTACTACGTACCAGGTACTATGCTAAGAGTTAGACATTAAAAGGAGCAGAGAGAATATTTTTGGGTGAAAATTAATGGAGCAAATGATAGAAGCTATATCATTATGGGAATACATTGTAACATCAGAGCAGCTAGTTAGTACAGTGGATAGAGCACTAGGCTTGGAATCAGGAAGACTTAACTTCATGTGTTCAAATCCAGTCTCAAATACTTACTAGCTGTGTAACCCAATTCACTTAACCCTTATTTGCCTCAGCTCTTCATCTGTAAAACTGAGCTCGAGAAGGACCTGGCAAACGACTCCAGTATCTTTGGTAAGAAAATACCCCAAAATGGGATCACAGAGAGTTGGACATAACTGAAATGATTAAACAACAATTGAAACATAAAGTTAAAAAGGAGAAATGGATGATGAGTTCTAGAAGCTGATCATAAAGTTAGAATAAAATCAAGATATGGTAGTGATGGGAGACTTTAAATGTCTAAGTATCTGCTGTGGATGTATCTCGTTTAGCTAAAAGCAAAGCAACCAGTAAGGGTAACTACTATAATGAACCTGATCTAACCAGAAAGATTTAGTTACAGAAGTAGAAATGATAAGAGTTTTAAGAGGAAGTAAGGATGCCATCTTGATGGAGACACTTGGCATCATCTGAAACTGGTCCTACACTTAGAGAAAGGAAATTTCAGTGTTCAGGGGCAGTTAGGTGGCACAGTGAATAAAGCATTGGCCCTGGAGTCAAGAGGACCTGAGTTCAAATTTGGCCTCGGACACTTGACACACTTACTAGCTGTGTGACCTTTGGCCTTAATCAAGTCACTTAACCCCAATTGCCTTGCCTTACTCCCTCCAAAAAAAAAAATCAGTGTTCAGAGACTGGGTATACTGGGTAGAGGTTACATTCTCCAGACTAGACATCTATAGAGCAAGTCAGGTCAATAAGGGAATGACATGTTCTCAAGAGGAAAATTCTCATGACACAGCACATTATTTCAATGAGATGATTGTGGGACCGCAGGAAATTTGCTGATTAACTCTGATTTTTAAAATTAAATAAATGAACATAAATAACAAAAGGTGGTAAAATGTAAGTAGAATTAAAATCCTTGAGGGCAGGTACTGTTACATATTTGTCTCTTTATTCACCCTATTATAGTTAATAATAATGTAATAAATTCTAGTTGACTAGCTGATAGGCACTTAACAAATGCTTGTAGAATTTATTTTGATCAAACTACACAGTCCTAAAATAATGTTAACAAGGGAAAACCCCAAACTGGATGAATCTTGCAATGGAAATTAAGAAAATAAAATTTTACACTGTTTCTTTGTTCTCACAAAGGAGAGAGAGAGCTTCAGGATGGAAAGTACAGATTGGAAATAGCTAATAAAAAATTGAAACCCATAATAAAAGAAGGTAATAATAAAGCACCTAATTGTCTTCAATAAGCAAAATTACTAGCATAAAATGAACTCCATTCCCAGGAGAATGACACCCTTAGAGATGTGATTGCTGAATTAATGTCAACAATCTTTGAAAAATGGATTCATCCTAACTTGGATGATGGAGTTTGAGTTTTATTTAATAAAATGCTTGAATGTCTTATTAAAAATATAGTTTGCTAACAGAATTAGGGGGGAAATCTCTGACCTTTGTGATCTTGGGGAAAATGCTGACCCTAGAGTTAAAAAAACCTAGGGTTAAATCATACATCTTATGGTTACTACCTTGTGACCTTGAGCAAGTCAATGACCTTTTTGGGGGCCTGAGGAATCATATGTGTAAAATTAGAGATTGGATGAGCTGGCAACTACAGTTGTTTTCAGCTCTATATTTATGATTCTATGATCCTAAATAGTAACTGCTAGTCAGAATAAGAGATTTAAAATAAAGTATGCCAGAGTAATGTCAATTCATCTTTTTGACAGTATTTTTAAGAAGGCAGATCCAAAGAGTGCTGAGGATATAGTATTCCTGCTGCCCAGAAGCAAGACAATGAGGACGATGTGAAAGGGCATGCTTAGATGCACTCAGAATTTATTAGTCTAATCCCCAAAAATGGTCATTAATGGACCTATGTGAGCCAGGAAGGAGTTTCCTAATGAAGTGTGTCCCAAGGCTTTATCTTTGGCCCTTTGGTATATAAGAGATTTATCACTGACTTTGATGAGTATATGGAGCATATGAAGTATATGATGAATATATGCTTCTCACATCTTTGAATGACACATAGGTGAGGTTTAGATGACGTATTAGCTAACTAAATTGGGAGACAAAAACATTTATTCAGGTTAGACTAAGATTCACGCAATCCATATCTACCACTCAATCAAAATTCAGTTTGTTATTATCTTTTGGCATCTAGGCCACTCCCCTTCTGTCTTCAATAAGTTCAGTGTCTGCCTCAGTGTCTTTCCCTTCTCTTCCAATTCCTGCTCTCATACTACATGCTTCAACATACATATTAATTCTCCTTCAAAGCTTCTAACTTTCTAGTTCCTCAGCTTATTCAATTACTGTGACTTATTCAACCCTCTTCCACCTCACTTCACTACACACTGAAATGGTTACATCTATGATTTTATCATCAACCACACATGAACCCCTTCCGTGTTCCTGTTCTGTTTTAAAGGCTTGAAAATGTGGGTGCTTTCTACTTTAT
>NW_027187372.1:20611805-20615694 GCF_028583685.1 Petaurus breviceps papuanus
GACGTATTTTGTGATGGATAATTATATCAGCATATTTGTAATCTCTATAGGCATTGTGAATATGGCATTGCTGATACAGAGGTCTACCTCACTTCTTTATCCTTATTTCATATGATGAAGGTACCTTTAGCAACTATCTCTTTCAGCCCTTTTTCTTTGAAGAGGTCACCCTTCTTTTTCCCAAAGCAAATATACACAAGTGTTCCTATTGTATCCCATCTTTTCCAGATTGCTTCTCTCTTTCACTTTTCTTCAATCTCTCCTTCTCTACTGAATCTTTCCCCTACAGCCTACAAACATGCCCATTTCTCCTCCATATTCAAAAGAACCTGCACTTGACCCAAATATCCTCCCTAAAATCTGGTATTTCACTTCCCCCTTTGAGGCTAAATGCCTTGAGAGGCCATCTACAATCCATAAGTACACCTTCCTTCCTCTCCCTCCTCTTAACTCTCTATAGTCTAGCTTTTCACTTTATTAACTGAAACTGTTTTCTCCAAAGCTACCAATGATCTCTTAATTAACAAATCTAATGGCCTTTTCTCAGACCTCAACCTTCTTGACCTTTCTGTACCATCTGACACTGTCAATCACACTCTTCTTCTTGACAATCTCTGTGTTTTTAGGACACTACTCTTTCCTGGTCCTCATCTGATTTGTCAGTCTCCTTTGCTGAATCTTCAAACAGGTAACACTTTCTAAACATGGGAGTCCCCCAGGGCTAGGTCTCTTCTTCCTCTCCACTATTTCACTTAATGATCTCATTATCCCCCATGATTCAATTATCATCTTTGCTAATGACTCTCAAATCTATTTATCCAGCTCTAAATTCTCTTCTGATCTCCAATCTCACATCTCTTGCACCTATTGGACATTGCAAACTAGACATCACATAGATATGTTAAACTCAACAGGTTCAACACTTTATTCATTATTTCCCTCCTCTTTCCTCAAATCTTGTTCTCTTGCTAACCTCCTTATTAATATCACCACTATCCTCCCAATCATGCAGGGTCAAGACTCCTTACTATTTTGTTGTCTTATTCTCTTGATTTGTATCCTTATAACATTTATTGTATATACCACCTCCTCTCCTCTGATAATTCTATAACCCTGGTTATAGGGCCTCATCACATCACATCTGAGTTATTGCAATAGTCTGTTTCTTTTCTCCCTGACACAATTCTCTTCACTCCAGTACATTCTCTATTCAGTAGTCAAAGAGATCTTTAAGCACAGGTCTGACTATGTCACTCCTGCCCAATAAACTACAGGATCGAACAGAAAACTGATTGGCATTCAAAACCCTTTGTTACCTGGTTCACTCCTTACATCTTATTCACCCCTGTGTCCTCTAATATCCAGTGACACTGAACTCCTTGTGGCCCCGACAATGACAAGACAATCCATAGATCAACTCTGGCTGTTTTCATTGGCTGTCCTCCATACCTAGAATTCTCTCCCTTCTCCTCCTGGCTCTAATTTCCTTCAATTTCCACCTAAAATCTTACCTTCTATAAGAAGCCTTTCCTGATTCTTCTTAATGCTAGTGACTTTCCTCTGTTGATTATCTCTCATTTTTCCTGAATATAACTTTTTTTTGTTCATAGCCTATTTTTATGTTGTCTCTCCTATTACTCTATGAGTTCCTTGAGAGCAGACTGTTTTTTTTCCCTTTCTTTGTATCTTTATAGTACAGTGTCTGGCACATAGCAGTCATTTATTAAATACTTGTTGCCTGACTGTATAGAAGAACAAAGCTAATAATATAAAATTTATTAGGATTAAAAAATCTGGTCTCACATCAGGGTTCAAAAGTTCACCTTCATAAGGAGATTATGGAGATGTCCCTAGACTTCACTTCAAGTGAAAAAGACATGAGAATTTTAATGTGATGAAAATTAAATGTGAGTCAACAATGTGACTTGGTGAAAAAAAGTTAATATGATCTTTGGCTGTGTTAATGGAAACATAGTGTACAAAATGAGAAAAGTTATTATACTATTCATATGCAAATGAATCAGCTGGAACAAAGGGAGAACTCGGAAAGATTTTCAACATCCATATCTCCCTAATTTTGTCCCATTGTCTTCAGTCATAGGCCTTTAGAGTGTGAGGACAAGTATGTATGGGATGTAGTTTCACTGTACATAAACACTGATTTTTCTTCCATCCTATGTAATCTCTCCATTAAAAGCAAATATAGACACTTAGCATAATGTATAGTTATAATACTGCAGTGCCATAACACATACATGTGATTGTTTTAGGGTTGCCATTATTCAGAAGTGTTCCCCATACAAATATGTTCCTGTACCCTGGAGCCCCATTTCTATGATTGGAACTATATAAAGACATAAATGGTTCTAATACAGAACTCAAGAATCTTTGGGTCCCACAGGAAGTCACAGATTTAGAGTCAGGAGTTAAAAAAAATGTACTTAACATAAACAGATGTTTCCTGCAGGCAATCGCAGCAGACATCTACATAATGTCAATTTTGACAGCTTCTACTAGTAACAACCTGAAAAGGGACCTAGACAGGTCCCTAAATAATTTATGTGATACATTGATAGACTGACTAGCGGGAAGAAAAACGGTATAATTATTTCACTGAAATTTGTCATTTAAAAAAGCTACTTTGTGGAAGAATATTATACAAATGGATTTATTATAAAATATTTAATTTGAAATCAATCATCAAGAATCTTTACTAATAATTGATTCAGTTATATTCAATTCAACCAGCATGTAAGTCCTTATAATTTACCACCACTGTATTAGGGCCTAGCATTACAAAGACAAAAATTATGTAGCCCCTGCCCTCCAGCATCTTATATTCCACTTGAGGAAAACACATGTACACAGATAAATAAATCCAAACACATACAGAGTTATTCTGAGGGTACAGAAGACACTAACTAAAAATGGCTTCACAAAGGAGGCAGTATTAGAACTAAGCCCTGAAGGAAGCTAGGGATTCCAAGAAAAGCAGGTGAGGAGGAAGAATGGATGGAGGAAGAAAGGGTAGGCATGGATGACAGACTGTATAAAGCCCTGGAAGCAGATAATGAAATGCAACTCATATAAAGGAAACAACGAGTAAGCTAGTCTGGCTGGAGCACAGACTACGTAAAAGGAAATAAAGTGTAATCAGACCAAAAAGAAAGTCTGGAACCATATTGGGAAGACTTTAAAAGTCAAAATTAGACATTCATTTTTAATCTAAAGGTACTAGGGAGTCACTAAGGCTTACTGTTAAAGGGAGCAATATGATCAGACCTATGCTTTAGCATCTATGTGGTGGATAACACTGAATGCAGGGAGATTAGTTAGAAAGTGATTGCAATAATCTAGAAAAAATGTCACAAAGGAGAGATGGAGATAGGTGCAAGAGAATTAGAATTAGTAAGTACTGGCAATGACCAGATATAGAAGAGTAAGGGAGAACAAAATTGTCTTTGACGTTACAAATCTAGTTGAGGAGAAGGACTATGGCACCCTTGATAGAAACAAGGATATTATAAAGAAAAGGAAATAAAATTAGTCCTTAGGAAGATGTAAGATCTTGGTACTTCTTAGAAGGGACCCTAGTCTCAACATCTCATTTTACAAATAAAGTGAAATAATAAGAGTTGACTTGCCTCTTTTTTATAGAATTAAGGCATTACAGAATTTAACCAAAATTCCACTGACACCAAATCTAGCATTTCTTTCATTGGAGATGTTTATGAGGCATCCAGGTAAAGCTGTCCAATGACCAATTGGTGAGGTCGGACCAGAGCTTAAGAGAATTGAATATGTAGATTTGCAAATCATCTGCACAGAGAAGATAGATGAATCCAAGGAAGTCAATTAGATGAAAGAGACAGAGACAGAGAGAGAGAGA